>NC_069500.1:224044040-224179040 GCF_027579735.1 Bombina bombina
GCACGTAACACATCACCCACATACTAATTGGGTGTTCAACATTAGACACAGGCTTAATTGCACATCGGATCATGTGATCTATGCCATCATCTGTCCCTGTTCCCTCTATTATATTGGTAAAACCATAACCTCTTTTAGGGAGAGACTGGCGAACCACAAGTCGGGAATGCGACAAGCGTATAAGAAGGGGGACTCTGCTCTCAGCAAACTGTGGCCAGACATTTTCAGCAGGCTGGACATCTGGTATCCTCCTTACGAACAATGCTCATAGATCATGTACCACAAATGAGACGGAGAGGCAATATTTTGACATTATCGAGACTTGAGACAAAATGGATTTATACCTTGGACACTGTTACCCCAAGAGGACTTAACAACATGGTGGACTACAGTTGTTGGCATAAATAAATGTGGGCAATTCCTCTCCTCTAAGTGAAAGCTTCTAAAATATTCCTTGTTGCATGAGATTGATTTCTGTTTTCAGATAGGTTAGCAATTGAGATATGTCTAAGAAATGTTCATAATTAATGTTATATATTTATAGGTATCATCTGGGCAATAGTGAAATCTTATTTTGTATATATACAAATTTGATTCCTGACATATGGGCACGGATCCCATTACATGTCTCTTTTGCTGACATCAATTGTTTTTAATTAAATATTGTTGTTTATGCAATACCAGCAGTCAAGCTGTCCCAGTGGGTCACGTTATATTACTTGTGTTTACAAAGGTTACCATGGTGATGCGCATGATGATGACGTCATTGTGCATCGCTGATTTTGATGGCAGTGGATACGTAGCATTTGTGTTTTCATGTTTACAGCCTAACATTGTGCTCATAATTTCTGGACATGTATGGTTAGGATCATGCTCCTGTAATTTTGATGCTGTCGATTGAGGTGTGCCTAAGTCCGATGTTATTATGCGGTAGTTACCATGGTTATGCGTAAGTCGATGACATCAATAGACTTCGCCGCATATGACATGCGCACTACTGAGTTCATTGACAGCTGTTGGTAATTGCTGTGGTTATTAACAAGTAATGTGTGGGTTAATAAGGGGGCTGTTTATTTCACAATAACCTAGATTATGAGTTTTGTGCTAAACAGGATGCGAAACTAAATCCAAAAAAGTTGCGTTATTTCACCCTCCATTGCACTGCCATTACGAGTTACTGAAAAGCCACCTTGTGCGTGCGATATGGTGGAGTTAAGCTCCATACCGCACAAAATCCAAGGGCTGCTTTGACATGCTCGTGCACGCTTTCCCCATAGACATCAATGGGGATAGAGTGCTAGAAAAAAAACTAACACCTGCGATTGCGGAATGAAAAATCTCCATAACGCAACCCCATTGATGTCTATGGGGAAAAAAATGTTACGTTTAAACAGCCAATAGGATTTCAGTAGCTCTCATCCTATTGGCTGTTTTGAACAGCCAGTAGGATTTTAGAAGCTCTCATCCTATTGGCTGATTTTAATTTGAAGAATAAAATAAGCCAATAGGAATGCAAGGTACGCCATTTTGAAACAGCTACCTTGCATTGAAGCTTCAGTGTACGGTGGGGATAGTATGAAGAGGACGCACCACGCTGGATATCTTCGCTGCTCTGCTCTGCGCCGCCGGGATGAAGATAGAAGATGCCCCCACGATGGATGACGATGTCGCCGCCTGGATGAAGACTTCTCGCCGCCTGGATGTCCAGACTTCAGCAACCGTGAACAGATATTCTGGGGTGTTAGTTTTTTTGTTTTTTTGGGGGGTGTTTTTTTTTCAGATTAGGGTTTGGGCTTTTGAAAAAGAGCTAAATACCCTTTTAAGGGCAATGAAAAAGGGCTGAATACCCATACAAATGCCCCTTTAGGGGCAATGGGCAGCTTAGGGTTTTTTTTAGAGTTTTTTATTTTTATTTTGGGGGGTTGGTTGGGTGGTGGGTTTTACTGTTGGGGGGACTTTGTATTTTTGTTTTACAGGTAAAAGAGCTGATTAACTTAGGGCAATGCCCTACAAAAGGCCCTTTTAAGGGCTATTGGTAGTTTATTTTGAGGGTTTATATTTTATTTTATAGGGCTATTAGATTAGGTGTAATTGTTTTTATTTTTGATAATGTAATTTATTATTTTTTGTAAGCTTAGTGTTGTTTATTTTTCGTAATTAAGATTTATTTTTTTTCCGTAGTGATAGTTTTTTTTTTAATTTTTAATTTAGATATTTTGATCGGTAGTATTTTTTATTTTATTAGAATAATTATGTTAGGTTAATTTATAGTTTAAACTTTGTTTTTTTTATTTCACAGGTAAGTTTTTAAGTTATTTATTTATAATAATAACTAGTATTTATATAGCACCTTTCTCCCAGTGGGACTCAAAGCCCTTTTTCAGTGCTCGCTCTCAGAATTAACCAAATCAGCAGCTGAATAGTAATAGTTGTTATTATTACCCAATTTTTTTTTTTTTTTTTTTTTTTTTATTGAGAGAAACACATGTGAACATCGTATTACATCATACAATAACATCACAAAATATGATCCCAAGGAATCAGGAACAGAAACAGGCAATACAATTTCAACAGAGAATTATCTTCAATATTTCTCATTTGCACATAACATATAAATTCTCAAATATCTCAGAAATTTCTCAAGAGCCTAAGACACCTAAGTTCCTCACATGTAATTATCTCCCATATTTTCCATTTTATTATTATTAATTATTTTATTTAAATGTCAACAGTAATTTACAAAAACAAATGTCAGAAGAAATCACAAAAATCAAACAGTTCAAAATTGTTTTACATTTAAATCAAGAATAGTGAGCAAGTAAATATTCTGCTAAATTTTATCTCTGAATTAGTCAACCCAACCATGGGTTGCCAAAGCCAAAAAAGAAAAAAGAGAAAGAGAAGAAGGAAAAGGGGAAAAAAGGGGGGAGGAAGGAGAACAAAACAAGAGAAAAAGAACCCAGAAATACTCCCCCCCCCCCCCCCGCCGAAGCCAGAAACTAGGGAAGAGAGTTCAATTGTATGAGACCAGGGGAATCACAGAAAATCATCTAAGCTCCTCTCAACTAATAAATTGTTACCAGACACCCAGAAGCACCAGTTCCGAGTTTCTGAATGGGAATGTTAAGTCATTCATCTCTGTATCTGGCAATGACCTATTAAAGGCTGACCATTTGGCAAAAAATTGTCTGATGTCAGAGTCATTATCTAGATTAGTGTCCCTTTGTTCTAGCAAGCATTGTTTTTTCAAACAATTCTTGATCTCTGGAATAGATGGGGCTATTCTTAATTTCCAATTTTTAAGAATAAGATATCTAGTTACCAGTATAGAAAGAAATATCAATTTATCATTTGGATTATGGTGCTTTGTACATTATTACCCAATTTAATGGTACTCATTTTATCGACTTCAGAGTCACAAGTCGGCTCTGTCGGGATTCAAACCTGTGACCTTGGATCTTTTAAACAGGCTTTTTGGTAGTCAGGGCATTTACCAATTGAGCTACCTCACCGTTTAGGGGTTAATAGTTTAATTTAGTGTTTTGCGTTGTGGGGGGCCAGCGGTTTAGGGGTTTATAGGTTTATTTAGTTGCGTAGATGTGGGAGGCCGGAGGTTTAGGGGTTAATAGGTTTATTTAGTTGCGGAGATGTGGGAGGCAGGAGGTTTAGGGGTTAATAACTTTAATTATAGTGGCGGCGATGTCGGGGAATGGCGGAATAGGGGTTAATAAATTTATTATAGTGGCAGTGATGTCGGGAAGTGGCGGAATAGAGGTTAATAATTTTTATTAGTGTTGACAATGTCAGGAACGGCAGATTAGGGGCTAATACATTTATTTAATAATTGCGATGTGAGTGGGTGGCAGATTAGGGGTTAATACGTTTTAAATAGTGTTTGCGATGCGGGAGGATGGCAGTTATTATTATTATTATTATCGGTTATTTGTAGAGTGCCAACAGATTCCACAGCGCTAATTTAGGGGTTAATCATTTTTATTAGTGTCGGCGATGTCGGGATTGGCAGATTAGGGGTTAATAAATGTATTTAATAGTCGTGATGTGGGTGGGTGGCAGATTAGGGTTTAATAAGTTTTAAATAGTGTTTGTGATGCAGGAGCGCGGCAGTTTAGAGGTTAATAGGTAGTTTATGTGTGTTAGTGTACTTTGTAACACTTTAGTTATGAGTTTTGTGAAACATTTTTGTGGCGCAAAACTCATAACTACTGCTCTCAGATGGAGGTATTGATCGTGTCGGTATAGCCTGTAACGCAAGCTTTTTAGCCTCACTGCACAACCTATAATACCGGCGCTATAAAAATCTTTTTTTTGAGTGCTGAATGGATGTTGCTTTACTGGCTAAAATGTTTGTGGTATAGCAATACCGACACGACTTGCAATAGCTGCGTTACTGCTTTTACACTGAAATTGCCATTTTTTTTAGCGTTAAAAGCCGTAACACAAAACTCATAATCTACCTGAATATTAGGTTGTTTTACCTCCATGTGAACAAGGTTCAAGTCAGAACCGAAACGTTAAGGCATAAGGCATTTTATTCCTTGATGAAATAAAGGCTATTTTTTTTTTTTTTAAATCAGTTTTTTTATTAAGGTATTTAGAAGTACAATAATCAAAACATTGTTACCTGAGTATCATCTACATATCATGATAATAGGTATTTATAATAGATGAAAAAAGAAGAAAAAACATACAAAAGTGGTCTCGAAGTTAACATAGTATATCACAAAAACATGACTCCTGGGCATCAAATTGTTGAACTTATACAAACAGGTCCTAATGTGCACAAACTACTTTGAAAAACCACTTCTTATGTCAGACATACATACAATAATTCTAGTACATCATTCATATGCATGGTTCAGGTCTTACATTGATACCTTAAGATTTTTATTTTTATTTGCTATTACTGTAGTACCTCTTTTTCAGGGTACCCTGTCTAATAGAATGATACTTTAAACTATAAAATTTAGAACACAAACCAATATTATGAGAGGTACAATTCTCAAGTATCTAGTCACTATTCTCACTGGTTAAAGGGGTAAGTTTGAACCTAACAATATTGTTGATCTAGAAGTAAAGAACGAGGATGATGGAAATAATTATAAACAATAGATTACAAGGATGTGTTCATTGCATTCTGATGTGAGAGTGAGAATAATGGTTTGCTAACCAGCCAGTGATAATAGTAAAACATCATTGTGAGTAAGGTACCCTTATGTACCCTTCTCAGCAGGTCTATAAAACAAGTTAGAAGACTTTAGGGAATTAAAGTGGAAGGTAGAACAAGTACGGTGAGTATTAAGAAGTATCTGTCTTAGCTTCGTCATTGTGTCTATGTTGCCCAGGACTCAACTACAGAAATCTACCGGAGCAAACCTGCTGCTCCGCCCGGCTAATATATGGTCCCAGAAGGATCAACATTAATATAATCCCCAATCCTCTCTCACATATACATAACTGGAAAGGCACATGTACAACTTGTATAGTTCTTCCACCCCTACCCATCATAGGTTTACAGGAGTTTTAGATTACAAAGGAGAGATGAGCTGTCTAATCCTATAGGGAGGTATGTGTTTTGGCACTAGGTACTCAAGAATAGGAATACGTATATATTAGGTCACTATTTAATAAGCCTCTAGGACTCTATGCTAAGGGATTCTAGGCTATAGCTCTATAGACCCCCTGCTCCGGCCGCAGGCAGATGAGCCTATACCCAGTGAAGCAGTCTCTATAGTCTCCACTTACTTTCTGAGTACACTACAATTTAAGGATAAGTCCTCTAACTAGCTGATGCAGTTTATATTCTATTAGTTAGCCCTAAGGCACGCTCAATTCCTAGAGACTGTTGTCAGTAAGTAGAAAAACAGCTATATTAATGCTGAACTCTAGCTTAAGTGCAATACGCAACTTTCCAAGAGCTTATAATGTTTGGACTAAAAATGGCCTGGGAGCTACATACAGAGCCTAGCATTATAAGTACCCCTCACCAGGTTCAGAACAACACTTAACCATAGGAATCATAAGCAAAATGGTTTCTCATATCTTGCCCTGTAAAATAGTGACATCTCCCCCATTACATGGTATCATAATAAGTGTAAACTATGTCTAAACACAACCATACTATGAACCTATCCACATGTATAAGAACATTGGGTTAACATACTCAATTGTAAAACGAAAATGTTCCAGGTCAGTTAATATATCTCACTGGGGCATTGCGATAGGTTCAACCCCCTATTATAAGTCTGTAGTATGTCCAGGTAGTTGTGCTTACAAGGATGGTGAGATAGATCAAAAATATAACAACATCAACCAACTCGTGTACTACTGCAGATCCATTTCATCGATCAAGTTATTTTCACCTTCCCGGATCCAATGATATAAGGATGTCCTCCACCTGGATCCCATGGTAGAACCGCAGCAGTCAGTAAAATTTGCAACCCCTGCCCGCTGCAGCTATTCCACTTCACTAATGCAGGAGTGTGACCGTTGTGCTGCGTCGTGTAATCAGGCTGTGTTGAGAGTCCAAGTAGGAGCGGGTCAAGCGGGCTCGACTTGCGTAGGTAAGCTTGTTGTCTACTGGGATTGGATGTTACATGAACAACCACTGCCATAACTTGCAGGGACGCTGGATTAGCGACATTTTCCTGCCTGGGAGTGCATGGGATCTGTATCCGTTGTAATGGGGACTTCCTTGCCTCCGATACTAAGGTATGATCTCCTCTCACAGTCTCCAGCATGTCATGTTTCTGCTTGCCAATCCGGAGTATTAGTGAGGGATTCTCTGCATTATCAATACGAGCAGCGTATCTGATCTCTGATGTCAGGAGGGCCATGTGGGAATCCACCCGTCTCACAAGCTCGGCAATTAAGTCCTTTAGAGTAGTCATCATGACGGTTATATGAAGATCATTTAGGTCACCTTACAAATACTTAAGTGCTGATATTAATAGACAAAAGTTGAGTGCTGAGAATATTGGCAGATTAATACTGCCTACCTCGATTACATAGGTCACCGAGGGGGGTTCGAGGTGCATGTAATGAAGTTGCGGCCTTCCCCCATAGCTAACTCATTTAGAGTTTGGTATATGCAATCATAGTAATGAAGTTATCTAACAGCTCTGTGACTCCGAGAGAGCGGTAAGATGTATTTTGCCCATAGTAATGGGGGCTCAGAGATAGTCAGTTGGATACCGGATTATAACTCAGGGGACTATACCATACGGTTCTGGGAACCTTTATGTCCAATGCTCTCCATAGCTGTCTCTGAACGGAAGAGAAGGCTTTTTGACCCAGGAGGCAAGGTTCTGCTCCCTATTTCCTTGATGTGCATGGCATAGAAGGGAGATATTGACATGATAGGATTGTGCACCCCAGCCATGGGTCTATGTGAGAATTGAAGCTTAATATGTGGTAACATGCCCTGAGGGGAAGAATAGGACTATAAATGACTGCTTCCTATATAAACACAGTCTGAAGTTAACAGAGTGCATTTAAAATAAACTAAACTAAATAGGGGCTTTATGTTTATTTTAACTGCACTCTGTTAACTTCAGACTATCTACTAATTGATAATTTTATTTGTTGTTGTAACATTTGGGACATATTGTGGGAAGGATGGGGAAGGGATTTATAGCATATTTAGTATAAAAAAGTGGCTTATCTACCCTAATATAGGGCAATACAGGACACAGTTCCTAAATAGAGGCTCTTACATTTACCTAATATCATTGATTTATGTCCCCTCCTCCTCATATGTGATAAACTACCTAAAATCAGTAACATTGAAGTACTTCACACAAGTCACAGTTACAGAGTTGTGTTTTTAACTATTTTTCTGGCACGCTAGATACAACTTCTATTTCTGCTGCCTTTTTTAACTACAACTAGTAAAAGTTACATTTTAAGTGGAAAAATATAAACTTTATGTGTAGAAAGAGCATACGTTTCCCTATTCTCTTAATAGGGTTTTTTTCCTTTGATTTACATGTTTGAAACTTGTTAAATGTCAAATATATATATACAGTGAGTGCCTGTTTGTGGATACTCACACAGGTTGTAATAGATATTTCTGTATTTATCTATACCTATATATAATCATGTATATATACTGTATATATATGCTTGGCCTCTATTAAAACGGGAGTCTTATCTCAGTTTTCAGACAGACAATGTTACGGCAGTAGTTTATGTCAATCATCAAGGGGGAACTCACAGTTCCCTAGCCATGATATAAGCATCTCAAATCCTATCTTAGGCAGAAACAAATTCCTGCCTCATCACTGGGATTCACTTCCTAGGAGTAGACAAGTGGGAGGCAGACTATCTCAGTCATCAGTTCCAACATCCAGGAGAGGGGTCTCCCCGCCAAGGTGTATTCTGATTGTAAAACACTGGAGCCTACCAGAAATAGATCTGCTGGCCTCTAGTTTGAACAACAAACTTGGTACCTTGCAAAGTCCAGGGATCCTCAGACAGAGGTATTGGATGCTCTAGCAGTTCCTTGGTCTTCCCAGCCTGCTTATATATTTCCCCCTCTGTCTCAAGGTCCCTTCATCCATCGTGATCTAAAGTCTCTACACTTGGCATGGAAATTGAAAGTTTAGTTCTCAGTCATAGAGGATTTATCACAAAGTTTGGAAAACATATTTTGTGGTGTATCAACCATGATTATTCCCGGCATTCTTTTAGAATTCCTAGAATTCTTCAGTTTTTGCAGGATGGTTTAGATAAAGATTAAACTGCCAGTTGTTTGAAAGGACAAATCTCTGCTCTTTCTGTATTATTTCATAGGAAGATTTCTAACCTACCTGATATTCATTGTTTTATCCAGGCTTTAATCTGTATTAAACCTGTTATTAGGTCTATTTCTCCTACTTGGAGTCTTAACCTAGTATTACAAGTTTTACAGGCTCCTTCTTTTGAGCCTATGCATAAAGTGGAAATTAAACTACTTTCATGGAATGTTTTGTTTCTTTTGGCTATCTCTTCTGCTAGATGAGTTTCTGAATTGTCTGCTCTCTCTTGTGAGTTTCCTTATCTGATATTTCATCAAGATAAAGCTGCTTTGCAGACTACATTTACATTTTTTACCTAAAGTTGTTTCCTCACACAAATTTAATATGGAAATTGTTGTCCCTTCCTTGTGTCCTGATCCAAAAATTGCTTCTGAAAGATCTTTACATTCTTTGGATGTTGTTAATGCATTGAAATATTATGTTAATGCTACTAAGGATTTCAGACAGACTTCTAGTCTGTGTATTCTTTTTTTCTGGCCCAAAGAAAGTCCAGAAAGCTTTTGCGATTTCTTTAGCCTCTTGGTTGAAACGTTTGATTCACAAAGCTTATTTGGAGGTGGATCAGCATCCACCAGAGAGAATTACTGCTCATTCTACTAGATCTGTTGCCACATCTTGGGCTTTCAAAAATGATGCTTCAGTTGGTCAAATTTTGGAAATCAGCCACTTGTTTTTGCTTTGTCAGAAGCAGCCTTTGGTAGAAAGGTCCTTCAGACATTTGTCTCAGTTTGATAATTGTGCCTATATATTGTGTTTGTCATAAAAAACATATTTATTTTGGGTTATGGATTTAATTTCTCAGCGAAAAAAGCTGTTTTTATTTTATTACCTCCCTTTATTGTTACTCTGGGCCTTCCACATCTTGGGTATTAGATCCCAAATGTAACAGCCTGTTGACTCTCACCACCTATATGATTTTTTTTTTATCTTACCTGATAAATTAATATCTTTCATGGTGGCGAGAGAACACAAGCCCCCACCTGTTTGGGTTATTTTTTGTTTATAAGGAGAAAAAGCCAAATGAGGAGCTGGGAAAAAAAGAT
The DNA here is from genome assembly GCF_027579735.1 of Bombina bombina. NCBI lineage: Eukaryota > Metazoa > Chordata > Amphibia > Anura > Bombinatoridae > Bombina > Bombina bombina. Next base: position 224,053,900 of record NC_069500.1, read on the forward strand.
GTGCTTAAACACCTCACCACTTGGCTATACATCAAACTAAGGTATGAGTGAGGTGGGAGGGGTTTTATAGGTTTTTTTTTTTTTTTGCCTCCTCCTGGTAGGAATGTATATCCCATATGTAACAGCTCGTGGACTCTCGCCACCATGAAATAAATTAATTTATCAGGTAAAATATAAATTATGGTTTTATGTTGGTGTACCTTTAATATAAATAAGGGAAAAACTTAAATTTCCCATGATGTAAATTTCTATACAAAGAAATAACCATTTTGTAACTTATGTTCTCAGTTTGATAAATATCCTTATTATCATTATTGCAATCAGCATAAATGAGTCATTATCTTCTTCATTCATCTCTCCCCTTACATTTTTTTCCCCTTTATTATACAGATATGAGTGAAAGCATATGGAAGAAAAGCAGGTTCTATAAGTTTTGAAATAATGAAGCAAATAATTGATGGGGCTGAGGATGAAAATCTGATCAACTAGGACACAACAGATCCATCACCACGTATCACCAAAAAAAATCCTTGGAAAAATAGCAATAACAGAATATTTAAATACTGAGCATTCTTATTTAAGTAAATTTTACTACTGACCTTATTTTGACACTTTTGTGTAGTTTGCATTTATAGATTGAGTGGACAGATATCTTCTTTGAGACAAATCTTCACTTAGTTATTCTATGAATCATTCACTAAGCCTTGGAGAGTTTATCTATTGCTTGGCAGAATAACTTAGCCAACAACATGGTTTGTATCTAGAAAGGACCATCCTTCTTAAATAGATCAAGGCCATTGTCTGCTTGTTCTTATTTCTGTTTTTCTTGTAAAATAAATACAGAACCTGTATTTTTTTATTATTTTATATTGATTGATGTAAAACATGCTATATATAGACACAGAAAATATCAAGTAAGGTAAAAAAAAATTCAGATTTTATAAAAATGTTTTTAAGTGTATTATTGTTAATTTGTGGGGCATCACAATTAAAATAATTCTTAACAACAAAGGAAAATAAATGCAGATTTTACATTTTTATTGCTTCATAATTCTTCGGTCTTGTATGTTCTTTTGGAGTTAGCAGTTTTAGAGGTGGCAAATCATATTGAAGGAGTTACCCAATAGACAAGTTTAAAAACCATATGAGTTATATAATTTTAATTGAGTCAATATTCTGCAATGGTTTTATTGCAGGTGAAATATACATAGCTTACAATATACTCAAGTATAAATAATAATCCTTTAATATATTTTATCTGAAATATAATATATTCTACTGTGATGCTTTTTGTACAAAACAAGCTGTTGTGATCCTGAAATGCTCAGGCTAAGGGATTATGGTAAAAATACATTGGGAAAAGATACTGCATTTGTGATTACAGACATTAAATGAAAAAATAAGGTAAAAACTGATAAAACACTAGATATTACAATAGAAAAATGTATCAGTGTTTAATCATTACTTACTTAACCACTTCGCTACTGGAAATTTTAGAGCCACATTTGCTCAAAGTACTTTTGCTATAACTCAATTTAAACAGAAATAGAGCCTTTGTTTTTTTTTTTTTTTTTACTTACCTATGAACACTGAAAGAAGCCAACCAAATATATGGATCTAGGTCCTTTTTGATATTTTTTTGATTCCACTATGTTGGCCACCATATATGATCATAAATATTATCACAAATTGTTAATTTGTTTTACATACTTTGGATTTCTCACTGATATTATGTACACACAACTCTTGCAGTCATAAATCAAATGGTTGTAAAAGTTTCTCTGGGGTCCCCTTTGTTCAGAAACAGCCATTGTTTTTTGGCAATTAGAAGGCCACTAATTGCAGCTGTGCACCACACTTCTGAAAATCCCAACAGTGAATGGTTTAATAATTTAGGCTGTAAAGTTAATATTTGCTCTAGTGTAGGGATTACCCTCCCACCTGACACCTTCCACCACCCGATCTCTCCCGAACAGCTCTCTTCCCCCCCCCACTGGTCACCACCATCTTAGGTACAGGCAGAAAGTCTGCCAATATGCAGTTTATGGTTTTAGTTTTTTTTTTTTTTTTTAAATAGTTTCTGTAGTGTTGAGATCCATGCTCACCCCCCACCTCCTTTATCCCCCCAACAGCTCTCCCATTGTCCCTTGCCATGTTTTTTACTGGCAGCCAGTGTACTGTAACCCCTCATCCCCCCCTTCCATGCAATTACTTTTTTCCCTGTAGTGTAGGGTTCCACCTCACCCCTAAACATTTTTTTTTGTAGCATAGGGTACCATTCCCTCCCTATCTCCTACCTAACATTTTTTCAATAGTGTAGGGAACTCCACCCTTCCCTCCCACCACTCTCACTTGGCACTAATGAAGGATTGTTACGGCCATTAAAACAGCCAATCAACGATCTGGCTTTATATGGTAAGGGAGCACGGTCCTGCTAGCATTTGCAACCTGTGAGAGAGAATGTTTTAAAACCTTATAACCAGTTTATTAACATGCTTTAAAAATGGTTCACTGCCCTGCTCCAGGGATCTCTCTATTTTAAACAAGTTCATTTTCACCAAATAAGGCTTTGTGCAGTTAGCCAGCTTTTCTGTATTTCCATCAGTGTCCAAGCCAGAGTAGTTCCCAAACCTTTGCACAACATACATTATATAAATAAAATGTGCTAAATAAAGATGAACAAAACATAATACTTGGATTAAATAAAATAAATAAAATGATGTTTGACAAGATGTATCTTGATTTATCTAGATGAATATTAATATGTATTACTTGAAAACTGCAAGAATTTTTTAAACTCATGTGAAACAAAAATGAAATAGTTTAAGCATTATGTTTGGCATATAGCTCCTTGGTTAATTAAATTATATACAAAAATATTCCTTAAATAAAAGACCGTTTCAAACTATTTTTTTGTTGCATCACAACTTTGGAGACCTGTATGCTTACCTTGGCAAATATAGATTACTCTGCAACTAAACAGCAAATTGAGTTGTCTGGACTATAGAGAATTTTCAATTGCCTTCTTTTTTCTTCGGATCACTGTTCAAGCAAAAGAGAAGTTAACAAATGTAAAAATGTTCGTGAGGCTTGGCAGAGTAATATCAAGTCAAATAGCATTCAAAGAAAGTATCTTATCAAAAACACAGAAAAACTAGATTTTCTTTAGCTTTTTTGAGATATTTCCATAGGGAAACATGAACCAATGTAGATAAAAGTTGAAATATGGGAAAGTTTATGAAACTGAAAAATGAAATTTGGCAAAGAATCATATTGCATTTTCTGATATACGTTTCCCTGTACTTATTGCAGGCTGTATTTTTGCAATTGATTAACTGTATTTTATCACTGTACTGCTAAGTCATTGCTTTGTCTAGATATCCAGTTTGAAACAGCAGGACATGTCTGGCCATTTACAGAAGACATAACTCAAGATCTGCATACATTAAAAAAGACTTATGTTTCCAACATAACAGAGCCATTTTAAAGATAAAGCTATAACATCCTATAGTTATGTGATTGGAATGTAGGATGTGACTTGAATCACAATCATTAATTTGATCATATACAGTTTTTTATTCTGTCCTACAGATGGAATTTTAAAGCAGTTTGTGAAATGTACTTTCCCAGATTTATGTCAGACTTGCTATACAGGTTCAAAACATTATCTATCTTTTTTTTTTACATTTTTTTATATATGTATTTTTTAAACATTTTTTATTTATCTTTTTGAAGATGTTTTAAGCCACTGTCTTTGTGAGTAGCTGCAGAGTTTAATAGTCCTTGTAAAGGAATACTTGTAATTTAGGTTGTGTGATCTTTGTTATTGGCACTACTAACGCTAGATATCAGTTTGCTGGATTGTGTTGCAAGTAGGTCTTGACTTCTATGTCTAGTGACTTTAAGCAGTTACTCAGGCACCTCTAAATATTTTTTCTACATTGTGCTCTGTGGAATGTGATATATATAAATGCTTATAGCAAACAAACGCCTAGATTACGAGTTGTGCGGTAACAGGGGTGCGTTGCTAACTTGCAGTTTATTGTCACCGCTCACTTTTCTACAGCGCTGGTATTACAGGTTTTTATCAACCCGGCGTAGAGCAAAATTGTGCCCCACACTGCACTCTAATACCAGCGCTCCTTAAGTGAGCGGTGAGCTGGTTATACATGCTCGTGCACAATTTCTCCATAGACATCAATGGGGAGAGCCGGCTGAGAAAAAGTCTAACACCTGCAAAAAAGCAGCTTAAAACTCAGTAACGCAGCCCCATTGATTCCTATGGGGAAACACATTTTATGTTTATACCTAACACTCTAACATGAACCCGAGTCTAAACACCCCTAATCTTACACTTATTAACCTCTAATCTGCCGCCCCCAACATTGCCAACACCTACATTATATTTATTAACCCCTAATCTGCTGCCCCGACATCGCCGCCACCTACATTATACTTATTAACGCCTAATCTGCTGCCCCCAACATCGCCGAAACCTAAATTACATTTATTAACCCCTAATCTGCAGCCCACAACATCGCTGACACCTACATAATGTTATTATCCCCTAATCTGCCGCTCCCAACGTCGTTGCCACTATAATAAACATATTAACCCCTAAACCGCCGTACTCCCGCATCGCAAACACTAGTTAAATATTATTAACCCCTAATCTGCCACCCCTAACATGGCCGCCACCTACCTACATTTATTAACCCCTAATCTGCCGCCCCCAACGTCGCCACTATATTATATTTATTAACCCCTAACACCCCCTAACTTAAATATAATTAAAATAAATATAAAGAAATAAAACTAAATAATTCCTATTTAAAACTAAATACTTACCTATAAAATAAACCCTAAGATAGCTACAATATAACTAATAGGTTTATTTTTATTTTAAAGGCAAGTTTGTATTTATTTTAACTAGGTAGAATAGTTACTAAATAGTTATTAACTATTTAATAACTACCTAGCTAAAATAAATACAAATTTACCTGTAAAATAAAACATAACCTAAGTTACACTAACACCTAACACTACATTACAATTTAATAAATGCCCTACATTAAATACAATTAGCTAAATTACCAAAAAAACAAACACTAAATTACAGAAAATAAAAAACAAATTACAAGATCTTTAAACTAATTACACCTAATCTAATAGCCCTATCAAAATAAAAAAATCCCACCCAAAATAAAAAAAAACCCTAGCCTAAACTAAACTACCAATAGCCCTTAAAAGGGCCTTTTGCGGGGCATTACCTCAAAGAAATCAGCTCTTTTACCTGTAAAATACAAACAACTTCCCCAACAGTAAAACCCACCACCAACACAACCTACCCTCCAAATAAAGGCCTAACTAAAAAAACCTAAGCTCCCCATTGCCCTGAAAAGGGCATTTGGATAGGCATTGCCCTTAAAAGGGCATTTAGCTCTATTGCAGCCCAAAGCCCTAACCTAAAAAATAAACCCATCCAATACACCCTTAAAAAATCCTAACACTAACCCCCAAAGATTCACTTACCGCGAGAAGTCTTCATCCAAGCGGCAAGATGTCCTCAACGAAGCCAGCAGAAGTGGTCCTCCAGACGGGCAGAAGTCTTCATCCAGAAGGCATCTTCTATCTTCATCCTTCCGACGCGGAGCGGCTCCATCTTCAAGACATCCGGCGCAGAGCATACTCTTCTTTCAATGGCTAACGACGAATGAAGGTTCCTTTAAATGATGTCATCCAAGATGGTGTCCCTTATATTCTGATTGGCTGATAGAATTAAGGTTGAAAAAATCCTATTGGCTGATGGAATCAGCCAATAAGATTGAACTTCAATCCTATTGGCTGATCCAATCAACCAATAGGATTGAGTTTGCATTCTATTGGCTGTTCCAATCAGCCAATAGAATGTGAGCTCAATCCTATTGGCTGATTGCATCAGCCAATAGGATTTTTTCAACCTTAATTCCGATTGGCTGATAGAATTCTATCAGCCAATCAGAATCTAAGGGACGCCATCTTGGATGACATCATTTAAAGGAACCTTCATTCGTCGTTAGCCATCAAAAGAAGAGGATGCTCCGCGCCGGATGTCTTGAAGATGGAGCCGCTCCACGTTGGAAGGATGAAGATAGAAGATGCTGTCTGGATGAAGACTTTTGCCCGTCTGGAGGTCCACTTCTGCCCTTCTGGAGGACCACTTCTGCCGGCTTCGTTGAGGACATCTTGCCGCTTGGATGAAGACTTCTCCCGGTAAGTGATTCTTCGGCGGTTAGTGTTAGGATTTTTTAAGGGTGTATTGGGTGGGTTTATTTTTTAGGTTAGGGCTTTGGCTGCAATAGAGCTAAATGCCCTTTTAAGGGCAATGCCCATCCAAATGCCCTTTTCAGGGCAATGGGGATCTTAGGTTTTTTTTTAGTTAGGCTTTTATTTGGGGGGTTGGTTGTGTGGGTGGTGGGTTTTACTGTTGGGGGATGTTTGTATTTTTTTTACAGCTAAAAGAGCTGATTTCTTTGGAGCAATGCACTGCAAAAGGCCCTTTAAAGGGCTATTGGTAGTTTAGTTTAGGCTAGGTTTTTTTTTTATTTCAGGTGGGCTTTTTTTATTTTTATAGGGCTATTAGATTAGGTGTAGTTAGTTTAAATATCTTGTAACTTGTTTTTTATTTTCTGTAATTTAATGTTTGTTTTTTTGGTAATTTAGCTAATTTTATTTAATTTATTTAATTGTATTTAATGTAGGGAATTTATTCAATTGTATTGTAGTGTTAGTTGTTAGTGTAACTTAGGTTATGTTTTATTTTACAGGTAAATTTGTATTTATTTTAGCTAGGTAGTTATTAAATAGTTAATAACTATTTAGTAACTATTCTACCTAGTTAAAATAAATACAAACTTGCCTGTAAAATAAAAATAAACCCTAAGGTAGATACAATGTAACTATTAGTTATTTTGTAGCTAGCTTAGGGTTTATTTTATAGGTAAGTATTTAGTTTTAAATAGGAATAATTTAGTTAATGATAGTAATTTGTATTTAGATTTATTTAAATTATATATAAGTTGGGGGGTATTAGGGTTAGGGTTAGACTTAGGTTTAAAGGGTTAATAAATTTAGAATAGTGGCAGCGATGTTGGGGATGGCAGATTAGGGGTTAATAAATGTAGGTAGGTGGCGGCGATGTTGTGGGCAGCAGATTAGGGGTTAATAGGTATAATGTAGGTGGCGGCGATGTCCGGAGCGAAAGATTATGGGTTAATGAGTATAATGTAGGTGGCAGCGATGTTAGGGGCGGCAGATTATGGGTTAATAATATTTAACTAGTGTTTGCGAGGCGGGAGTGCGGCGGTTTAGGGGTTAATATGTTTATTCTAGTGGCGGCGATGTCCGGAGCAGCAGATTAGGGGTTAATAATTTTCTTTTAGTGTTTGCGATGCGGGAGGGCCTCAGTTTAGGGGTTAATAGGCAGTTTATGGGTATTAGTGTACTTTGTAGCACTTTAGTTATGAGTTTTATGCTACAGCTTTGTAGCGTAAAACTTATAACTACTGACTTTAAAATGCGTTAGGAATCTTGGCGGTAGAGGCTGTACCGCTAACTTTTTGGCCTCCCAGGAAAAACTCGTAATACCGGCGCTATGGAAGTCCCATAGAAAAAAAACTTTACGAAATTTACTTAAAGGGACATTAAACCCAAAAATTGCTTTCATGATTCAGATAGAGAATACAATTTTAAACAACGTTCCAATTTACTTATATTATCTAATTTGTTTAGTTCTTTAGATATCCTTTGTTGAAGAAATAGCAGTGCACATGGGTGAGCCAATCACACAAGGCATCTATGTGCAGCCACCAATCAGCAGCTACTGAGCCTATCTAGATATGCTTTTCAGAAAAGTATATCAAAAGAATGAAGCAAATTAGATAATAGAAGTAAATTGGAATGTTGTTTAAAATTGTATGTTCTATCTGAATCATGAAAGAAAAATGTTTGGTTTAATGTCCCTTTAAGTTGATTTCTGGTAAGGCCAAAAAAGTGTGCGGTACACCTATACCTGCAAGACTCTTAATAGCAGCGGGCATAAAAAAGTAGCGTTAGGACCTGTTAACGCTGCTTTTTTACCTGAACGCACAAGTCGTAGTCTAGCCGAATGGAATTCCCAAACTCCAACACTGATATTGGATGTGTATAACTGTCACTTTAATAAACTTCAAACAGATAATGCAAACATCAAAAGTTTGGCTGATTATGTAATCAGTAAATAAAAATCACATACCCCTTGTAATGATCATTCCTTGGGTTTATGCAAACAGAGTAATAATGCCTTCCTCAAACTCAAACGCTTATAAGGGCTAGGCTGTTTCAGCATGAAAACGGCTTATGCGTTTCGGACGTATCTGTAGTCATAGCCTGTATTTTTCACATAGCACCATCCATTTAAAAAAATAAAACTAAAATAATTGGTTGATACATCAACCAATAAGACAAATTGTTTACATGAGAATAAGCACATTGTCAGCAAACTTCAGCCAGAAGAGTGAAACATTTATAATATTTCAAATAATTCTGAAGAGATTTGTAATCTTATTAGTAGTATATATATATATATATATATATATATATATATATATGCGAAAAAAATAGTTCATAATCCGTAGGTAGAATAAATAAAATAGACTTTATTGGTAACATCCATTAAAACACATGTTGGAATAAAAGGCTAACAGGTTTTACGCGTTTCGTCAGGAGCCATATTCATAAACCTATATATATATATAAAAGCACAAGCAGGGAACCAGCACACTTTCTCATTCAGTACTTCCAAACAATCAAATACCAATAATACCAAAGAAGGCACTCTCCGTTTACAAATCCGTTTAACGGTAAACGTTTTCGGGGTCTGCCCCGTCCTCAGACCACTTACATACATTAACAAAACAACACCTTAAATAACTACTTACCCCCACCGTGAGATACCGCCATCAGTCTCCCAGCCTCCGTGTAGCGCAACCGCGCATGCGCATCCGGAAATAGGGAGAGCCAACGGGGACACACTAAAAAGCAAAAGTGAAAATAATAATGCTAATCACATAAACGTAAAACAATGCAGACATCAATATACATGCATAACTATAGAACTAATGTCAGTGCTGAGCTACATATTAGTTTTCCTGCCTTGGGCTTAACATACTGTAAATTATGCTAATCATCATTAAACCCCTAAACTGGCTACTACAATATATGTCTAACAATTACATATACTTCATCCTGTTAGCCAGAATGTTTTGAAGAGGTTGACCACATGAATTCGACTAACTACATATGCAATATTCTATTACCACAGTCTGAAGTTAAGCACATAGTTAGAGTTGTCATACAAGTAAGAATAATACGAAGTTAAACACATAGTTAGAACAAGCAGACATGATATGTCATCTTCTAAATCCTACACTCAGACCATCTACACTACTTGGTTAAACATATTTAATAATTGATACCCTGCTCCTTAGATTGTCATAAACATTAATGTTAGGAGCCATAGGTTGAAGAGTACCCTAGATAGTGTCAAATACTCAATAATAGAAATGGCCCCTATTTGACTCACTGACTATGTGCCCACAAATACTAGATAGACAATATCCCTTTCATTTGGACAAGAAGATAGGAGTCAGAGAGCATATATCCACCACAACCCCTATAGAAAGCACTGATAGTCCAACTGGACATTGAGTCCCTTTGGATACATACGGCTAGATTTGGAGTTTGGCGGCCAAAGAGGTGCGTTAGCTACGCGTGCTTTTTTTCCCCCCACACTTTATAAATACCGCTGGTATTTAGAGTTCACAGAATGGCTGGGTTTTCAGTGCGTTAGGCTCCAAAAAGGGAGCGTAGAGCATAATATAACACCACTGCAACTCTAGATACCAGCGGTGCTTACGGACGTGGCCAGCTTCAAAAACGTGCTCGTGCACGATTCCCCCATAGGAAACAATGGGGCAGTTTGAGCTGAAAAAAAACCTAACACCTGCAAAAAAGCAGCGTTCAGCTCTTAACGCAGCCCCATTGTTTTCTATGGGGAAACACTTCCTACGTCTGCACCTAACACTCTAACATGTACCCCGAGTCTAAACACCCCTAACCTTACACTTATTAACCTCTAATCTGACGCCCCCGCTATCGCTGACACCTGCATATTATTATTAACCCCTAATCTGCCGCTCCGTATACCGCCGCAGCATACATTATCCCTATGTACCCCTAATCTGCTGCCCCTAACACCGCCGACCCCTATATTATATTTATTAACCCCTAATCTGCCCCCCACAATGTCGCTGCCAGCTACCTACAATAATTAACCCCTAATCTGCCGAGCAGAGCTCACCGCTACTATAATACATTTTTTAACCCCTAAAGCTAATTCTAACCCTAACCCTAACACCCCCCTAAGTTAAATATAATTTTTATCTAACGAAATAAATTATTTCTTATTAAATACATTTTTCCTATTTAAAGCTAAATACTTACCTGTAAAATAAACCCTAATATAGCTACAATATAAATTATAATTATATTGTAGCTATTTTAGGATTAATATTTATTTTACAGGTAACTTTGTATTTATTTTAACCAGGTACAATAGCTATTAAATAGTTAAGAACTATTTAATAGCTACCTAGTTAAAATAATTACAAAATAAATCCTAACCTAAGTTACAATTAAACCTAACACTACACTATCAATAAATTAATTAATTAAATAAAATACCTACAATTACCTACAATTAAACCTAACACTACACTATCAATACATTAATTAAATACAATACCTACAAATAACTACAATTAAATAAACTAACTAAAGTACAAAAAATAAAAAAGAACTAAGTTACAAAAAATAAAAAAATATTTACAAACATTAGAAAAATATTACAACAATTTTAAACTAATTACACCTACTCTAAGCCCCCTAATAAAATAACAAAGCCCCCCAAAATAAAAAAATGCCCTACCCTATTCTAAATTAAAAAAGTTCTAAGCTCATTTACCTTACCAGCCCTTAAACGGACCTTTGGTGGGGCATGCCCCAAAGAATTCAGCTCTTTTGCCTGTAAAAAAAAACCATACAATACCCCACCCCAACATTACAACCCACCACCCACATACCCCTAATCTAACCCAAACCCCCCTTAAATAAATCTAACACTAAGCCCCTGAAGATCTTCCTACCTTATCTTCACCTCGCCGGGTATCACCGATCGGTCCTGGCTCTGAAATCTTCATCCAAAGCAAGCGGGGGCTGGCGATCCATAATCCTGCAGCTGAAGAGGTCCAGAAGAGGCTCCAAAGTCTTCATCCTATCCGGGAAGAAGAGGCGATCCAGAACGGCAACCATCTTGATCCAAGTGGCATCTTCTATCTTCATCCGATGAGGAATGGCTCCATCTTGAAGACCTCCGGCGCGGATAAATCTTCTTCCTCCGACGTCCAACTGAAGAATGACGGTTCCTTTAAGGGACGTCATCCAAGATGGCGTCCCTCGAATTCCGATTGGCTGATAGGATTCTATCAGCCAATCGGAATTAAGGTAGGAAAATTCTGATTGGCTGATGGAATCAGCCAATCAGAATCAAGTTCAATCCGATTGTCTGATCCGATCAGCCAATCAGATTGAGCTCGCATTCTATTGGCTGATCGGAACAGCCAATAGAATGCGAGCTCAATCTGATTGGCTGATTGGATCAGCCAATCAGATTGAACTTGATTCTGATTGGCTGATTCCATCAGCCAATCAGAATTTTCCTACCTTAATTCCAATTGGCTGATAGAATCCTATCAGCCAATCGGAATTCGAGGGACGCCATCTTGGATGACGTCCCTTAAAGGAACCGTCATTCTTTAGTTGGACATCGGAAGAAGAAGATTGATCCGCGCTGGAGGTCTTCACGATGGAGCCGTTCCTCATCGGATGAAGATAGAAGATGCCGCTTGGATCAAGATGGTTGCCGGTCTGGATTGCCTCTTCTTCCCGGATAGGATGAAGACTTTGGAGCCTCTTCTGGACCTCTTCAGCCGCAGGATTATGGATCGCCAGCCCCCGCTTGGGTTGGATGAAGATTTCGAAGCCAGGACTGATCGGTGATACCCGGCGAGGTGAAGATAAGGTAGGAAGATCTTCAGGGGCTTAGTGTTAGGTTTATTTAAGGGGGGTTTGGGTTAGATTAGGGGTATGTGGGTGGTGGGTTGTAATGTTGGGGGGGGTATTGTATGGTTTTTTTTTTACAGGCAAAAGAGCTGAATTCTTTGGGGCATGCCCCACAAAAGGTCCTTTTAAGGGCTGGTAAGGTAAAAGAGCTTTGAACTTTTTTAATTTAGAATAGGGTAGGGCATTTTTTTATTTTGGGGGGCTTTGTTATTTTATTAGGGGGCTTAGAGTAGGTGTAATTAGTTTAAAATTGTAATATTTTTCTAATGTTTGTAAATATTTTTTTATTTTTTGTAACTTAGTTCTTTTTTATTTTTTGTACTTTAGTTAGTTTATTTCATTGTATTTATTTGTAGGTATTGTATTTAATTAATTTATTGATAGTGTAGTGTTAGGTTTAATTGTAGGTAATTGTAGGTATTTTATTTAATTAATTTATTGATAGTGTAGTGTTAGGTTTAATTGTAACTTAGGTTAGGATTTATTTTACAGGTAATTTTGTAATTATTTTAACTATTTTAGCTATTAAATAGTTCTTAACTATTTAATAGCTATTGTACCTGGTTAAAATAAATACAAAGTTACCTGTAAAATAAATATAAATCTTAAAATAGCTATAATATAATTATAATTTATATTGTAGCTATATTAGGGTTTATTGTACAGGTAAGTATTTAGCTTTAAATAGGAATAATTTATTTAATAAGAGTTAATTTATTTAGTTAGATTTAAATTATATTTAATTTAGGGGGTGTTAGTGTTAGGGTTAGACTTAGCTTTAGGGGTTAATCCATTTATTACAGTAGCGGCGAGATTCGGTCGGCAGATTAGGGGTTAATAATTGAAATTAGGTGTCGGCGATGTTAGGGAGGGCTGATTAGGAGTTAATAGTATTTATTATAGGGTTATTGAGGCGGGAGTGAGGCGGATTAGGGGTTAATAACTTTATTATAGTAGCGGTGCGGTCCGCTCGGCAGATTAGGGGTTAATAAGTGTAGGCAGGTGGAGGCGACGTTGAGGGGGGCAGATTAGGGGTTAATAAATATAATATAGGGGTCAGCTGTGTTAGGGGCAGCAGATTAGGGGTACATAGCTATAATGTAGGTGGCGGTGGTGTACGGAGCGGCAGATTAGGGGTTAATAATAATATGCAGGGGTCAGCGATAGCGGGGGCAGCAGATTAGGGGTTAATAAATATAATATAGGGGTCGGCAGTGTTAGGGGCAGCAGATTAGGGGTTCATAGGGATAATGTAGGTGGCAGCGGTGTGCGGTCGGCAGATTAGGGGTTAAAAAATTTTAATAGAGTGGCGGCGATGTGGGGGGACCTCGGTTTAGGGGTACATAGGTAGTTTATGGGTGTTAGAGTACTTTAGAGCACAGTAGTTAAGAGCTTTATAAACCGGCATTAGCCCAGAAAGCTCTTAACTACTGACTTTTTTCTGCGGCTGGAGTATTGTCGTTAGATTTCTAACGCTCACTTCAGCCACGACTCTAAATACCAGCGTTAGAAAGATCCCATTGAAAAGATAGGATACGCAATTGATGTAAGGGGATCTGCGGTATGGAAAAGTCGTGGCTGGAAAGTGAGCGTTAGACCCTTTAATGACTGGCTCCAAATACCAGAGGGTGTTAAAAACCAGCGTTAGGAGCCTCTAACGCTGGTTTTGACGGCTACCGCCCAACTCTAAATCTTGGTCATAGTATCCAAATTAAAAATCCACTGGGACTCCCGTTGTAGTAGACGTCTGCCCCTGTCGCCACCTCTAGAATTTTTTGGTATATGGTCTATGATAATGTAACGAAGATCAGACACAGCATGGCCACTGGTACAAAAATGGCGAGCCACCGGTTGGTCCGAATCACCATTCTTAATTTCCAGTCGAATTGCTGACCGGTGGTTCGCCATCCTCGTCCTGAGATCATCCTGGGTCTTGCCCACGTAAAACCTGCCACACGGACAGTGCAATACATAGACAATATACGTGGTTGTGCAAGTAACCCTATGCTGAATGTAGTACTTTTTGTTAGACCATGGATGTAGAAATGTATTGCTCTGGGTTAAACCACCACAGGTTGTACATCCACTGCAGCGGAAGCAACCCTTTTTGGTGGTGCTTAACCAAGTACTTGGCATGTAACTCTCAGTATTATCAGGTCTTAACAGCATATCCTTAAGTGATCTCCCACGTTTGAAGCCAACAAGTGGTGTCACACAGGAGGCAAAGGGTAAGGATTTGTCACTCTCAAGAATGTCCCAATGTTCCTTCAAGATCTGAGGGAATTGTAATTTTTCAGGTGAGAAAGTGGTGGTAAAAATCATTTTCTTCTCGCTCTTATCCGTCTCCACCTTGGTAAGTGCTTGTTCCTGGGTAAGTCCCGATGCCTCAAAGAATGACTGATCAAGATATTTAGATCCATACCCACGATTTTTGAATTTCTTATACATATCATGTAATTGCTGTTCCTTCTTCTCCTGATTGCTGTTATTATGTACCACTCTCTTAAACTGTGACCTCGATAGTGATTTCTTCAAGCTTGGAGGGTGACAGCTTGTGGCGTCCAGTAGCGAATTTCTGTTGGTTTCTTTATGGTACAGGGTAGTGCTGATACCTGTACCCTCTCTGAAAATCCTTAGATCCAGGAAATCAATGGTGTTTGCATTGTAGGTCATCTTAAATTGCACTTGTGGATTTACACCATTCAATTCAGTATACCACACCAACTGTTCATCCACTGTACCACCCCAGATGAAAAAAAGGTCATCTATGTACCGTCGGTACATCTTGACTCTGTGGTCATAAAAGGCAGTGGTAGCGATGGTTTCAAAATGAGCCATAAAGAGATTCGCATAAGATGGGGCCACATTGGACCCCATCGCTGTTCCTGATATCTGTAGAAAAAAGTCCCTCTCGAATTTAAAATAATTGCACCTCAAACAGAAATCCAATAATTCGGTCATCACATCAACAGGAGGGCCAATGTATATATGTAATATATATACAAATTAATCTAATCGAATAATTTGATACAATAAAATTAATGTCTACAATAAATGTTACAGTGGAACAATTTAATAGGTATATCTATTGTATCTCTTTAGTAAAATATATGCAGTCTTTAAAATATGCATCTGTAAATCTTAACACTAATATCTACATGCATAAAAAGCAATGTTTTGAAGCAAATTCCTAAAATATGATATACCAAACCTCTTTCTAATGATCTGTTACCAATAGTTAATCAAATCATATTCACTATTAAGACCAAAAGGAACCTTAGAGTTTAGGTGAAAAATCCAAAACATTTCACATAGTTGTAGTCTCTTTAACATTTTCTCCTCCTCATTTACGTCTGTATAGTTTCAAATAGCACACCAAGCTACATTCTTAATATTTCAACATGAATTATATCAACTTCTAGATCAGGGACATTAATGTGGCTTTTTGACAAGGAAACATTTTGCCTTTTATATGTAGAATTTACAGTTTCACCTATTTTCCACCACCCCCAAAAGTTCATAAATCTGTACAACAGGTTCAGGGGAGGCCCATTGTGAGCAGGATTGGTTCCCTATTTGAACTTCTCTTACAATGGATTGATGTGTTTCTCCAGCCTTTAGTGACATCTCTTCCAGCTTTTTTACGTGATACTACTCACTTACTAAACCTATTACACACAATAGATTGGAATAGAGGAGACTCTTGGCTAACAATTTATTTAACTGCTTTATATTCATCTATCCCACATGAATATGGCTTATTGGCTATAAAATATTTCCTAAATTGGAAAACTGATCTTACACTTTCATTTCAGGACTTTGTAGTCAGAACCCCCGGATTTTTATGAACCCACAACTATTTTGAGTTTGGAGGGGTCTTGTCAGGGGTTTTTCCCTGCTTTGTTTGCCATGTGCTGCTGGCAGCCATTTTACTTACCTCTCTTGCTGACTCTGGTGCATACTGTGTGATGCTGCTCATTTCCTGCACTTCTTTTTATGGCCAGACTGGTGTACATCATCCGTGTGAGACAGGATGCAGTCTCAGAATTGTGATGTCATCACTTATTATTTAAAGGGCCTCTGTTCAGTATGCTTTGCCCTTGCGTTGTCTCAGACCTGTTTGTGATAGCTCCTGTGTATTACCTGGCTGTCTGATGACCCTCCTGATCTCTGGCTTGTTCCTGACTCTGCTGTATTCCTTGTTCCTGATTCCGGCTCATCTGACTACTCGCTTTGGCTCCTGACTCGGCTCGTCTGACTATTCGCTTTGGCTCCTGACTCGGCTCGTCTGACTACCAGCTCTGGTTTTGATTCCTGGCTTGTTATTTGACTTGTGGACTTTTTATTATTTTTTGCTATTAATAAAGGTGTGATTGTTTTTGCACTTCTCGTCTCAGTCTGATTCCTGGCATCCTGACATTACGCAAGGGTCATGAATCCTGATGGTGCTAATAATCCACCTTTACCTGCCATAATTTCCCGGATGGATGAACAGGATCGCCGCTTGGATCAATTTGCACTAGCCTTGCAAACCCTGCTGACTCGCACTGCACATTTGGACCAAAGTGTTCCGCAAGTTATGGCTGCTCCTGTTTCCCCTGCTGCACCTAGTCCTATCAGGAGCATGTCCGGTTCTGCACCTCTATCTCAGCGATATGGAGGTGATCCTAATCGGTGCAGAGGGTTTTTGAACCAGGTGGGCATTTACTTTGAGATGTTACCTCAGGCGTTTCCCTCTGACAGAGCTAAAGTGGGATTTCTCATCTCGTTACTCTCTGACACAGCTCTTGCCTGGGCTAATCCCTTGTGGGAGACTAATAAACCTGTGATTTCCAATTACCCTGAATTTGTGGCCTCATTTCGAAGGGTATTTGATGTTCTGGCTTGCTCCTCCTCTGCTGTTAAACGACTCATGTCCATTCAGGAAGGTACAAGATCTGTTGCTCAGTATGCTATTGAGTTCTGTACACTTGCCGCAGAGGTAGGTTGGAACAATGAACCCCTTGTTGCCGCCTTCTTTCATGGGCTCTCTGATGCGATTAAAGATGAGGTTGCTGCCAGAGATTTACCAGAGGATCTCGAGGCATTTGTGTATTTTTTTATCGTAATTGACATCATACTCAGAGAGAGGCTCTCTTTCAAGGAGTGCTTGCAGAAACCTCCTGTTCTGTTGTCTCCTACGTGTTTGTTCCCACCCATTCCTCCCTCTCCTCCCATGCCTCCTGGTCCCTAGTCACCAAGTACTGCTGAGCCGATGCAGTTAGGATTCACAAGTCTCTCCATGGCGGAGAGGGCCTTTAGGAAAAGGGAGGGGCTCTGCCTCTATTTTGGTTTACAGGGTCACCTTTTGAAGTCTTGTCCTACACGGCTGGGAAATGCTCACACCTAAGGTCTTGTCTGGGGCAGACCTTGAGTGGTTTATCCTCGACTCCTCCATAGTCACCCAGGCTCTTGTTGACTCCTGTGCTGTGGGCTATTTCATTGACAGTGCTTTTGTATCAAAGCACTCCATACCTGTTTTGCCTCGGTCCGTTCCACTTGCTATTGAGGCCATTGATGGCAGGCCCCTTCAGCCTGCACTCGTTACTTATGAAACTACTCCATGGCTGTTGGGGCTCTCCATTTTGAAACCCTCCAGTTCCAGGTGATAAACTCCCCGCATTTTCCGGTTGTTCTGGGTTATCCCTGGCTCCAAAAGCACAATCCCAGTCTCGACTGGCATAGGTCCGAAATTTTGTCATGGTCTCCGCAATGTATTTTCACTTGTCTTCGGAAACCAGTTAAAGTCTTGTGCACTTCTTCGGTATCTCAATTGCCAGAGGAGTACCAAGAGTTTCTAGATGTTTTTGACAAGGTGCATGCCGGTACGTTGCCTCCTCACTGGTCTTACGATTGTGCCATAGACCTGCAACCCTGAGCCATTCCTCCTCTGGGCCAGGTTTACCCTCTGTCTGTTGCGGAGAATTGTGCTATGGAGGAGTATGTTGCCGATGCTCTGTCGCGGTGGATCATTCGCAAATCCTGCTCTCCTGCAGGGGCTGGCTTCTTCTTTGTGAAGAAAAAGGGTGGCGAGTTAAGACCATGCATCGATTATAGGGGTCTTAATCATCTTACCATTAAGAATGTTTACCCTATTCCGCTCATTACGGAACTCTTTGACCACCTCAAGGGAGCTACGGTCTTTACTAAACTTGATTTGAGAGGAGCGCACAATCTTGTTAGGATCAACTAGGGTCACGAATGGAAAACTGCATTTAACACCAGGAGCGGGCATTTTGAGTATCTTGTAATGCGCTCCTGCTGTTTTCCAGGAATTTATTAATGATGTCCTATGAGATATGTTGCAACAGTGTGCTGTGGTGTACTTAGATGACATTCTCATACACTCACCCACACTTGAGGCTCATCGTTCTGATGTTACACGGGTTCTTCAGAGACTATGTGAGAACGGTCTGTTTTGTAAACTCAAGAAATGTGAGTTCCATCAGACTCAAGTAACCTTCCTAGGTTATGTTATCTCCATTGCAGGGTTCTCCATGGATCCTGACAAGTTATCTGCAGTTCTGCAGTGGCCTCGCCCAGTTGGTCTTCAGTCTATTCAATGTTTTTTGGGGTTCGCCAATTACTATAGAAAGTTTATTAAAAACTTATCTTCCTTGGTCAAACTTATCACAGACATGACCCGTAAAGAGAATGATCCACTCCATTGGTCAACTACTGCCATTAAGGCCTTTGATAGTCTTAAGACTGCCTTTGCTGCCGCTCCAGTTCTGGCTCATCCTAACCCTGTCCTGCCTTTCATTCTTGAGGTCGATGCGTCTGAGACTGGAGTAGGTGCCCTCTTGTCTCAACATCCTACGCCTGATGGTTCCTTGCATCCTTGTGGTTTCTTCTCTAAGAAATTGTCTCCAGCAGAGTGCAATTATGAAATTGGTGACAGGGAATTACTGGCCATAATTTTGGCACTCAAGGAATGGAGGCATCTTCTCAAGGGTACTAGCGTGCCAGTGCTCATTCTTACTGACCACAAGAATTTTACTTATCTATCTGAAGTAAAATGTTTGTTGCCCTGACAGGCCAAGTGGGTGCTATTTTTGTCTCGGTTTAATTATGTGGTCTCCTACCTGCCTGTTAGTAAGAATGTTAGGGCTGATGCCCTCTCTCGACAATTTTCACCTCTGTCCATGGAAGGTCTGTACCTACTCCAGTTATACCTCCTGACCATATTTTGGCTACCATACATACTAATTTGACTTCTCCCTTGGGGGAGAAGATCCTGGCTGCACAAACCAATGCACCTCCTGAGAAACCTAGTGGTAAGTGTTTTGTTCCTGAGAATCTTCGAACTAAATTTTTGCACACTTACCACTATCCTAAAGCCGCAGGTCACCCACACAAGAACCAAATGATTTGGTCTGTCTCTTGACAAATCTGGTGGCCAGGTCTTTGTTCTGATGTTGCTTTGTATGTTGCCTCCTGCTCAGTTTGTGCACAGAATAAGACTCCTCGACATCTTGCTGTGGGTCTTCTTAAATCTATTGCTAATGGTGAGCGTCCTTGGACACATCTTTCCATGGACTTCATTGTCCAGCTCCCTGTTTCCAATGGCAATACTGTTATCCTTATGGTGGTTGACTGTTTTTATAAAATGTCACATTGCATTCCCTTGAAGAAGTTGCCTACCGCTCAGGAGCTTGCTTTAATTTTTGCCCAGGAGGTCTTCCGTTTACATGGGTTACCCAAGGAGATAGTGTCGGACCGGGGTAGCCAGTTTGTCTCCAGATTTTGGCGTTCCTTTTGTGCTCAAATGGGGATCCAGTTTTCCTTCTCCTCGGCATATCACCCTCAATCCAATGGGGCTGCAGAACGGTCTAATCAAGCTCTGGAACAGTTCCTCCATTGCTATGTCTCAGATCACCACAATAATTGATCTGAACTGTTACCTTGGGCAGAGTTTGCTCGTAATAGTGCTATTAATGCTTCCTCCAAGTTATCCCCCTTCATGGCGAATTATGGGTTTCAACCATCCTTGTTGCCCAATTCATTCATGTCTCAGGGTATTCCGGCTTTGGAGGAGCATCTCCGGCAACTCCGTTCCACGTGGGTGCAGATTCAGGATTGCCTTCATCGTTCTATGCAGCACCAAAAGTTCCAGGCTGATCGTAGGCGTCTGTCCACGCCTTCCTACCAGGTTGGTGAGAGAGTTTGGCTGTCCTCCCACAATTTGAACCTTCGTGTGCCTTCCAATAAACTGGCCCGCCTTTATGTTGGTCCTTTTCGAATACTCCAATGAGTCAATCATGTGGCCTTTGCTCTTGACCTTCCTCCTGCAATGTGCATCTCCAATGTTTTTCATGTCTCCCTCTTGAAACCATTGGTTTGCAATTGGTTTACCACTGTGTTGCCTCGTCCCCGTCCTATCTTTGTTGACAACCATGAGGAGTATGAGGTCAGCAGCATTATTTACTCTCGTATGTCCAGGGGCCGCGTACAGTATTTGGTTCACTGGAGGGGCTATGGTCCGGAGGAGCATTCATGGGTTCCCTCCTCTGATGTTCATGCTCCCGCCCTCCTCTGTGCATTCCATACCTGTTTCCCCAATAAGCCTTTTGTCCTCCCGTGGGGGAGGGGTCATTGAGGGGAGGGTACTGTCATGTTTTTTTCCCTGCTTTGTTTGCCATGTGCTGCTGGCAGCCATTTTACTCACCTCTCTTGCTGACTCTGGTGAATACTGTGTGATGCTGCTCATTTCCTGCACTTCCTTTTATGGCCAGACTGGTGTACATCATCCGTGTGAGACAGGATACAGTCTCAGAATTGTGATGTCATCACTTATTATTTAAAGGGCCTCTGTTCAGTATGCTTTGCCATTGTGTTGTCTCAGACCTGTTTGTGATAGCTCCTGTGTATTACCTGGCTGTCTGACGTCCCTCCTGATCTCTGGCTTGTTCCTGACTCTGCTGTTTTCCTTGTTCCTGATTCCGGCTCGTCTGACTATTCGCTTTGGCTCCTGACTCGGCTCATCTAACTACCAGCTCTGGTTTGGATTCCTGGCTTGTTATTTGACTTGTGGACTTTTTATTATTTTTCGCTATTAATAAAGGTGTGATTATTTTTGCACTTCTCATTTCAGTCTTATTCCTGGCATCCTGACAGGTCTTTTATCTCCAGAAGTGTGGGACCACTATAGGAGCTAAGTTTGTCCCCTCCTATGCTAACCTTTTTCTTGGTTGATGGTAGAGGTCCCACAACTTGATTCTGATTTGGCAAGTCAGTGATGTAGATATTAAACATTTCGGATAGATTATGAGTTTTGCGTTACTAGGGATGCGGTACTAACTTGCAAGTTATTGTCACCGCTCACTTCCCTACAGCACTGGTATTAAAGGTTTTAAAAAAAACGGCTTTAGAAGGTAAGATGTGAGCGTAAAGCAAAATTGAGCTCCATACAACACTCCAATACAAGCGCTGCTGTGAGCTGCGGTGAACTGTTTTTACATGCTCGTGCACGATTTCCCCATAGACATCAATGGGAAGAGCCGGCTGAAAAAAAGCCTAACACCTGCAAAAAAGCAGCGTAAAGCTCCATAACGCAGCCCCATTGATTCCTATGGGGAAACAAAATTTATGTTTACACCTAACACTCAACATGAACCCCGAGTCTAAACACCCCTAATCTTACACTTATTAACCCCTAATCTGCCGCCCCCGACATCGCTATCACCTACATTATACTTATTAACCCCTAATCTGCCGCCCCCGACATCGCTGACGCCTACATTATATTTATTAACCCCTAATTTCCTGCCCCCAATGTCGCCGCAGCCTACCTACACTTATTAACCCCTAATCTGCCGTCCCCAATGTCACCGCCACTATACTAAATTTATTAACCCCTAAACCTAACCCTAAGTCTAACCCTAACCCTAACACCCACTAACTTTAATGTAATTAAAATAAATCTAAATAAAACCTACTATTAATAACTAAATAATTCCTATTTAAAACTAAATATTTACCTGTAAAATAAACCATAAGCTAGCTACAATATAACTAATAGTTACATTGTAGTTAGCTTAGGGTTTTTTTATTTTACAGCTAAGTTTGTATTTATTTTAACTAGGTAGACTAGTTAGTAAATAGTTATTAACTATTTACTAACTACCTAGCTAAAATAAATACAAATTTACCTGTAAAGTAAAACCTAACCTGTCTTACACTAACACCTAACCTTACACTACAATTAAATAAATTGCATAAATTAAATACAATTAACTAAATTACAAAAAAAACAAACACTAAATTACACAAAATAAAAAAAGAAATTATCAGATATTTAAACTAATTACACCTAATCTAATAGCCCTATCAAAATAATAAAAGCCCCTCTAAAATAAAAAAAACTCTAGCCTAAACTAAACTACCAATAGCCCTTAAAAGGGCCTTTTGCTGGGCATTGCCCCAAAGAAATCAGCTCTTTTACCTGTAAAAAAATACAAACAACCCCCCAACAGTAAAACCCACCACCCACACAACCAACCCCCCAAATAAAATCCTAACTAAAAAAAACCTAAGTTCTTCATTGCCCTGAAAAGGGCATTTAGCTCTTTTTCTGCCCAAAAGCCCTAATCTAAAAATAAATAAAAAAGTGAATCAATTCCAAATACTCTGTTGTTGGCTTTAGATGCTGAAAAGGCCTTCGACAGAGTCGAATGACCTTATTTAATAACATGTTTAGTGGAATATAATATAAAATGCCCTTTCAGCAAACTCATTGAAAATGTTTATTTAAAATATAATGCCTCTGTTATTGTCAATGGAGAGTTATCATCTAGATTTAATTTGGGCAGAGGAACCCATCAGGGATGTCCCTTGTCTCCCCTATTGTTCAATTTGGTATTAGAACCTTTAGCAGTTAAATTAAGAAATATCAAAACAGGCATAGAGATAGATGGTAATAGTTACCATCTCTCACTATATGCAGATGATATGTTTTTATTTGTTCAAAATCCAGAGATGAACTTAAAATAGATTTTGAGGGTTATCTCTGAATTTGGACAATTTTCAGGGTTTAGAATTAATGGTATAAAATCAGAAGTCTTATGGTTAAATAAAAGACAAAATTGCGACATTAGTGAATTTTCATTTTTAGAACATCCAAATTATATTACCTATTTAGGAATTAACATATCTTCCAATCCAGAAAAATGGTATAATATAAATTATGAGAAAATATTTATATCTATAGAACAATCCCTTAAAAAATTGAACAATTTACCGATCTCACTTATGGGGAAAGTACATATAATAAAAATGATGATACTACCAAAATTGCAATACCCCTTAAATATGCTGCCAATTTTAATTCCCAGGAAAGATATCCAGAGGCTGAATAAAATCTTTAATAGGTTTATTTGGAAGGGGAAAAAACACGTATAAGTTTAAACAAATTAAAACAACCTTTGATGCAAGGGGGCTTGGCTGCCCCAGATGTTTATTTGTACAATCTCTCATCACTGATGAGAATAGCAGTCGATTGGTTGGGAGGAACAGAATATTTTTATGATAAGACATTAGAAAAAATAGCATCAAAAGGGATTAGTAAGGCTTATGTGCTTCATACAGACTTGATAGATATAGACTCTAAAACTAAGAATAATATTACGTATAAAGATATTCTGAAAGCATGGTAAATTATTAGTAAGAGTCTCCAGTTTTCAATTAAAGTTTCAATATTTTTTCCTATAAAAGGAAATCCAAACTTTGGACCTGGTATGGAAAATGCTATTTTTACAGAATGGGGGAGACTTGGAATAAATAAGATAGGGGACTTATTAGATCCATTAAAAAAATCATTACGCACATTTGAGGAACTACAGTATAGGTATAATTTACCAGATTTGAATTTTTACGCCTACATTCAAATAACACATTACATACAAATTATTACTAATAAATATGCATCCTCCATATGGGATTGTCACCCTTTACAAAATATAATTGATGATTTTCAAAAAAAAAAAATGTTCTTATTCAAGGTTGTATAAGGCACTAGTAAACTCAAACTTAACTAGTATAAGGGGTAAGATGATAGAGGGTTGGCAAAAGGAAGCCTCTATATGTCTGGATGTGACTGAGGTGGCAAAAGGTCTGAAAAACATTATATCTACTACATATGATTCATACTTTAGGGAGTCCCAAATTAAAATACTACATAGATTCTACATAACACCAAAAAGGGCCTCAAAATGGTTTAAAGGGACACTGAACCCAAATTTTTTCTTTTGTAATTCAGAAAGAGCATGCAATTTTAAGCAACTTTCTAATTTACTCCTATTATCAATTTTTCTTCGTTCTCTTGCTATCATTATTTGAAAAAGAAGGCATCTAAGCTTTTTTTTTTTGTTTCAGTACTCTGGACAGCACATTTTTATTGGTGGATGAATTTATCCACCAATCAGCAAGGACAACCCAGGTTGTTCACCAAAAATGGGCCGGCATCTAAACTTACATTCTTACATTTCAAATAAAGATACCAAGAGAATGAAGAAAATTTGATAATAGGAGTAAATTAGAAAGTTGCTTAAAATTTCATGCTCTATCTGAATCACGAAAGAAATTTTTTTGGGTACAGTGTCCCTTTAAGTGTGAAAAGAGATGTATTAAATGTAATTATTTAGACCCTAATTTAAAACATCTTATTTGGGATTGCCCAAAAATGAAACAATACTGGGCAAAGATTAGTTTCTGGGCGAGTAAGATTTTTAGATATAAGATTAATTTAAACTTCTTGAATATAATACTTGCATCCAATAGACAAGTTAAACAGGAAAATGCCAAATTGATGACTATGATAATTTTGTCAGGAAGGAGATGTATAATGAAAAGATGGATATTAAAGAGAGGCCCTAATATGAAGGAATTCCAGAATATTTTGTTGGAACAATTGAATATAGAATTATTTGATGTAATGTATGATAAGGATCTAAGAATGAAGGAACATAAAAAAAAATGGGGAGGATTTATAAATAATTTAGAACCCCATGTAAAAAATAAAATGATGACGCTATTGAAAACATAATCTGTAAGACAAAGCCCCAATTTAGATGGGACATATGGGGAGAAATCTGAGAAAAAGCCTTGGTTTATATATATTTAAGATAATAAAGTAAAGTTAAAAAATTATTTGGTAAATATTAGTCAATAAAGCCCCCAAACTAACCTAGTAACTGGATATAAGGGATTTATTCTAACCAGGGCTATATTTTTGTACGAATTAGGTCTTGGAAGGGAAATAATCCAGAAACTTGGAATTACTTATGCACTACAAGTGACAGGAAATAGCGTTTCCGATAGATTGTTACGAGTTTAATGGTTGGGTAATTTGTTCTATAAAAGCTATTATGGGATTGAAGGTTTTGTGAAATCTAATATTGTCTAAGTTAGAAATGGAGTAATATATAGAATGTGTGTATATGTCTGATGTTATGCACTTTGGAAGTTTTATGCAGTCATAAGTAGTAGTAATACTTTTGTATAGATGATATTTCTTGTATTGGTAGACTTTCTATTGGATATATGTATGTAACTGTTTGTTGTACATAACTGAATAAGAATAAAAGAAAAGATTGTGGAAAAAAAAGTGTGCGGTGCCCCTAAACCTGCAAAACTCGTAATACCAGCGGTAGTGAAAAAGAGCCTTAACGCTGCTTTTTCACTCATACCGCAAAACTCATAATCTAGCCGTTTGTTAGTTAGTTGAATGATAACAGGTGGGGCTTAAAATTTACCCACAACTATAATGAGGCTGCTATACAGTTTTTGGATATAACTCTATATGGTAATTTGCATGGATCAATACAAACTGATGTTGATAGAAAGCCAATTTCTGGGAACACTATATTACATGCAAAGAGTTGCCATACGAAGCCTGACCCATCTGCCATTGCAAAGGTACAGTTCATTTCTATGAAAAGAAATTGCTCTAATAAATCTAGTTATCTTATAAAAGCTAACTTGTTATCTGAGCGATTAAGGGATCACGGTTTCTCAGAGACAGTTATCTCTAAAGCTAAAGAACAAGTGTATAAAATAGAGAGATCAAATCCCTGAAAGGGAAAATGTGCATTAGGTAAAAACAAAAAATATCATCAAAAAGTGTCTTTTGTTACAGAATATAGCAATCAGTACTATGATTCGTGTAAGATCATACAAGCATCATTATTAGACTAGATTAAAGAACTTTAAGGTTTTAACAGCAGATGATAAATTGGTTAACATGACCCAATGTGGAGTGAGATGCTCTTATAGGAGAAATAAGAGTTTAGCAAATATCTTATCCCCCTCCCAATTGCATGAATCTAACCGTAGTAACAGCTCTTGGTTAAGACATAAGTGCATGTTCCGTTTTGAGAGTAGCCGTTGTAAGTCTTGTGAGAATGTGAGCGTGGTCAACACTTTTTCCTCTTTGTACACTAGGGAAATTATTTAGATCAAAGATTGCTTAAATTGTGCCTCTACTTTTTATACCCTGTCCTGCACACTTTGTTATCTACAGTATGTAGGCCTCACAGCACATTACATACGTTTCAGGATTAGAGAGCATATGACTAGTATACGTATTGGGACTGCTTCCACCCCATTATTGCAACACTTCACACCACAACAAAAATACTAACAGTGTAGCTTGGTGTGCTATTGAGAAAGTATACAGACATAAACAAGGAGGAGATAAATTAAAGAGATGTTTTGGATTTTTTGCCTAAACATTAGGGTTCCTTTTGGTCTTAATAGAGAATATGATTTAATTAACTATTGGTAACAGATCATTAGAAAGTATATCATATTTTAGAAATTTGCTCCAAAACATTGCTTTTTATGCATGTAGATATTAGTGTTAAGATTTACAGATGCATATTCTGAAGACTGCATATATTTTACTGAAGAGATACAATAGATATGCCATTTTAATTGTTCCATTATAATATTTATTGTACACATTAATTTTAGTGTATAGAATTATTAGACTAGATGAATATATATATATATATATATGTATATATATATATATATATATACACTAGTAATCAGATTAAAAATCTATACAGCATCACTTGGAATATAAATGCTTCACTCATTGTGTCTTATTGGTTGATGTATCAACCAATCATTTTAGTTTTGGGTTTTTAAATGGATGGTGCTATGTGAAACATACACAGGCTATGACTACGGATACGTCCAAAATGCGTAAGCCTTTTCCATGTAACATGAGCTATAAGCTTCTTTGAATTTTTATCTTTTCTTCTGTTTTACACTGTGGAGTCCGAATTTGGCTTTGTCTACATACAAATGCTTTCACATTATAAGTGCAGCTGCTAATTTGCTCTGCTTTGCAATTATGTTTACAGTACACAAAATACAAGAAATAAGTAATGGACTGCTTCCTCATTTGAACAGACAACCATGTTATTTTCTTAGTGTCTAGAGTATTTTCTTTAATGTCTAATAAAAATATACACTATTTGGCCAAATGTATGTGGGCACTCGACCAGTATCCTTCCTCTACCAAACTTTACATTGGGCACTATGCATTCCAGTAGGTAGCATGTTGATGTGAGGCTTCTGTACAGCTGCTCGGCCATGGCAAACAATTTTATGAAGCTCCCAATGCACAGCTCTTGTGCTGATTCTGCTTTTAGAGGCAGTTTGGAACTCTGTAGTGTAACATTCGCAATGCCTATATATATTACTAAAAGTATGTGGGCACCTCTACTAACTAAAAACTATTGAGTTAATGTGTTTCAGCCATTCAACCATTGCTATCAGCATAGGTGTGTGCACAGGGTGTGCAGGGTGTGCACAGGAACACCCTAATGCAGCCTAGACTAGACTAAGCTTATTGACACAACCCAGTGCACCACTGTCACATAGGGTCCCTTAGAACTTTTAATATTTGCAAGCCCTTCTCTATTCGATCTCTGGAAGCAAGAGGGAAAGTGCAGAAAGAGGTCATTGTCATCAGGAGCCTGGCGCACGCCCCATCGGCCTGCTAATCTAGGGCTCAATTAACTCCCTGTCATTGTGCTTTAATTTGAGCACTACATGATGGTAGTTTTCATGTTGTGCATAGTTTGTAGCATGATGTTAGCAGCAGCAGAAGAAGGCAATATTTTAGTGCCCCTGGCAGTTACTGTCTCCCTGCACTGGAGCAGGCAACTTGTGTGGGAGGTTCTGGGAGCCACTACTTCCAGTCTGCATGTAGAGGGTTTAAGTTCTCTGGTTAACTACTTATACTAATTTCGTGTGCCTGGTTATCACTGCTAGGAAATGTTGTTGTTTTAATATTTGTTGAAAATGTATCTTTAAGTAAAGTTCTTCCCTAAAAAATTTGGTTTCTTTGGTCTTATTTTCATTATAATTTATTAAAATGAATGTCCTTTCTTTTTTTACTTATTTTTATCACCTAAAACAAAAAATCTCTGTGCACTCCTATGGAACAGTAGCATAAAATCCAGCACTTAGCCATGAAACCTCCATTCATAAACACTGGTAGTACAATGGGTTGCACTGAGGAGCTCAATTACTTTTAACGTTGCACTGTCATACAATGTTACTAACTTTGTGCCAACAGTTTGAGAAGGGCTTTTTTTCTGGTCCCTGCATGACTGTGTCACTGTGCACAAAGTGGTATCTATGAAGATTTGGTTTGAGAAGCTTAGTGCAGAGAAACTGAAGTGGCTTGCACAGAGTACTGACCTCAACCCTGCCGAACACAATTGGGGTGAATTAGAATGCCGGTTATGAGCCAGACCTCGTCCAACATCAGTGCCGGACTTCACAAATTCTCTTTTGGTGGAATGAGCATAAAGTCCCACAAACACGCTCAAAAATCTTGTGGAAAGCCTTCCCAGAAAAGCTTCAATGGGGGGGGGGCACATTTATATTATACAATTTGTGTATCTTTTACTGCTCTTGTACTGAATATCTACTACATTACATTGTCTAGCCATTTCTTGGCTTCTTTGTGCATCAGAAAATGAGTACATGAACTTCATAACTAATAATTATTTGAATCAGTCTCTTTTGGTTTCTTTCATCCCTTAAATGTTGTGGGTTTCATGTGTAAAAATCATTTATGTGTGGCTGAGTGAACATAGGTTTTGGGCATCTCAAGTTGAGATGCTGAATGGGGTAGTTGGCCATGACTAGGGAATAAAGAAGTTTTTGCAGTTCAGTGATTAATTGTGTTGGCATCGTTATAACGATAAAGTTTAAAGGAATAATAAAGTCAAAATTAAATATGTATGATTGAGATGGCGTGTGCAGTTTTTAAAAAAAAAACTAAATTCCACTATCCACTAGATTTATGAAGCAGCGGATGCTGCTTCTGACCCACTCTGCTTCAGGTCCACCTGAAGCGGAATTTAAGAAGCAGCGGTCCTAAGTCCGCTGCTCCTTAACTCGTCCGCCACCTCTGAGGTGGTGGACAGCAATCAGCCCGATTGAATTTGATCGGGTTGATTGACACTCCCTGCTA
Source organism: Bombina bombina (assembly GCF_027579735.1). NCBI lineage: Eukaryota > Metazoa > Chordata > Amphibia > Anura > Bombinatoridae > Bombina > Bombina bombina. Next base: position 224,083,634 of record NC_069500.1, read on the forward strand.
GCGCCCCCCTGCTAGCGTATGCTGTCAGCATTTATCGATGTTCAGCGGACATGATCCACTATATCAGATCATGTCCACTCGCACCTTTTAGTTTGCAAGAAAAAAACAACGAGACCTGCAGGTGGTTTACAGAATATGCCAGACATGGAGGAGAAATTTAATCTACACCCTTGGAATGGCTCTCTTTAGCTCAATAGCAGAGGTGGGGAACCTAAATTTTCAAAAAGGAAAATAATACTTTGAATTTGGTATATAAATACGAATTTTGCAAAATATTTTGCATGTGCAGCATAATTATATTACAATTCTTTCTGTGCACCTTAAATTGTTTCTTTCCTGCACAATTTCAATAAGAATTTAAATTTCTCCATAAAACACAGTTCTTGTAGAACAATTTAATGTAATTAACCAATACAGGGCTAGATTACATGTGGCGAGCTGAAGTCTTATGACCGCTGCTTCTTAACTTCCGTTTCATTAAGCATCCGCTCCTAGTGTAAAGTGTAAGGGTTAAAAAAACATGTGCACCAAACACAACAAAAATACATTAAAATAAAGTGTGACACTCATATATACATTATCTGATAAAAATTATTCATATAATTTTTTTTTTTTTTAAGGGTTAAAAGGTATACGGTATTTGACTGGAAATGGCACTATTGTTTAATAATATGTCTAAATATGTGTATGGGTGTATATATATATATATATATATATATATATATATATATATATACACACTGTATATATATATATATATACAGTATATATAAAAAGTGTGTGTGTATTTATTTATGTATATACATAGATATCACATATAAACACAGACACACATAATGTATATAAATATACTCTGGAGCCCTTTCCACTCAAATAGAGTAAAACCTGAAAAATTATTTTTAAATATTTTATAATGTTTTTTTTACTGGTATTTAATGTAAATATTTTACATTTCACTCTTCACATAGGAGAAAATGTTCTTAGTATGTTTAAATATATATTCCTATATGTCCATACTTGAAGAGAGTCTGCATTCACTGATCTTTAATGCTTCAAATACCAGGGTGCCAAAAAGATTGAAAGGTAATCACAGTTTCTTATTCAGAATGCTCTCTTTGGAAACAGTTTTCTCAAAACCTATCTTTTATTGCTTTAAGTAAAAACATATGCCCATAATGTGTTGGTACCTAGCTGGTACCTTTCTCAAATGGATTAAACACACAGATTGTATATTTCCAACTATTTCCAAGCACAAACAGGTTATCATCTATCATGTTATCATATATATGTAAAAAATAAATAAAAAATGTCTTCTATGTGAACTTTGGAATGTAACATTTTCATAACTATATTTGGGTTTAGTGTTGTAAGTCTAACACAGTGTCAGGTTAGTGAGAGAGCCATGAGTGTTTTTTTTTCTGCATGCTCTATTGAAGTCTATAAGGAGAAGAAGTTAAAGGGACATTATACACTAGATTTTTCTTTGCATAAATGTTTTGTAGATGATCCATTTATACAGTTTAAAAAAAAAAAGTATAGTTTTGCTTATTTTTAAATAACATTGCACTGATTTTCAGACTCCTAACCAAGCCCAAAGTTTTAGAAGTATTCTGATGTATACCTCCTCCAGCTTGCTCCTGTTTGTGTAAAGAGTCTTATCATATTCAGAGGAAGGGGGGGTGTCTGCTGTTTTTGCTATACAACCACTTCCACTGGGTGTTCCAGCTAATCTTTTCAACAGAGCTAAATTGGGAGCTTCTAAATAAGTTTTTAAACGGTTTTATACTGGATTTTTATATCAGTATCTGTGCATATTATTCTTTAAAGTAATGTCTATTACATGCAGTTATATGAAAATTGGTGTATACTGTCCCTTTAACGCAGTTGTGATATCCTAAGTCCTGAAGTTAGCGTGCATCTAGTTTCGCTCTCCCGCACAACATTTTTATTTCAATTTGTAATACGTGTGCTAATCTGGCCCACAATTTTTTACTGTACTATGTTATTACAATAAGCAATTGGGGCGCGATCCGATATAGATCGCAGTTTGCGGCGCAAGCGAGGGAACCCACGTCGCCCGCAGTTTCAGCTCGCAACTCGAGCCATCCAATATGCGGCGCCGTCACTTGCTAAAGTAGCGCAAGTCTCACAAACCAGCAATGTCCAGAAATCTGCGTAAGTACAGATTTTTGGAGTCGCCAGTGACTTGCGCCACGTTAGAAACTGCCGGCGCCTATAAAACCTGACTAAAGTCTAAATCACCCGCACTGTCTAACACGCCTCCTAAACATAGCCTGACACGTCTAACACGCCTCCCTAACATAGCCCGACACGTCTAACCCTCTATCCGCTATCCCCCCTCACTATCCTAACAATAAAAAAGCTATTAACCCCTAAACCGCCGCTCCCGTACCCCGCCGCAACCTAATAAAGTTATTAACCCCTAAACCGTCGCTCCCGTACCCTGCCGCCAGCTATATTATATCTATAACCCCCTAAAGTGAGCCCCTAACACCGCCGCCATCTATATTAAAATTATTAACCCCTAATGTAAGCCCCTTACACCGCCGCCATCTCTATTAAAATGATTAACCCCTAATTTAATCTACCTACCCCGCCGCCAGCTATATTATCTATATTAACCCTAAGTATATTATAGTTAATATAGGTATTACATTATATATATTAACTATATTAACCCTAATTATATTAGGGTTAATATAGTTAATATAGTTACTATAGTATTTATATTAACTATATTAACTCTATCTAACCCTAACACCCCTAACTAAATTTATATTAAATTAATCTAATTCATTTATAAACTAAAATATTCCTATTTAAATCTAAATACTTACCTATAAAATAAACCCTAAGATAGCTACAATATAATTAATAATTACATTGTAGCTATGTTAGGGTTAATATTTATTTTACAGGTAAATTGTTAATTATTTTAACTAGGTATAATAGCTATTAAATAGTTATTAACTATTTAATATCTACCTAGTTAAAATAATTACCCGATTACCTGTAAAATAAATCCTAACCTAAGTTACAAATACACCTACACTATCAATAAATTAAATAAACTACAAACATCTATCTAAAAATACAATTAAATTAACTAAACTAAATTACAAAAAAAAAAAAAACACTAAATTACAAAAAAAAAAAAAAAGATTACAAGATTTTTAAGCTAATTACACCTATTCTAAGCCCCCTAATAAAATAATAAACCCCCAAAATAAAAAAAATTCCCTGCCCTATTCTAAATTAAAAAAATTTCAAAGCTCTTTACCTTACCAGCCCTTAAAAGGGCCTTTTGTGGGGCATGCCCCAAAGAATTCAGCTCTTTTGCATACAAATACAATACCCCCCCCCCCATTACAACCCACCACCCACATACCCCTATTCTAAAACCACCCAAACCCCCCTTAAAAAAGCCTAACACTACCCCCCTGAAGATCTCCCTACCTTGTCTTCACCACACCGGGCCGAACTCCTGATCCGATCCGGGCGATGTCTTCCTCCAAGCGGCAAAGAAGAATTCTTCCTCCGGCGATGTCTTCCTCCAAGCGGCAAAGAAGAATTCTTCCTCCGGCGACGTCTTCCTCCAAGCGGCAGCAAAGTCTTCATTCTTCCGGCGGCATCTTCAATCTTCTTTCTTCGCTCCGCCGCCGCGGAGCATCCATCCCGGACGACGACTGAACGACGAATGAGGTACCTTTAAATGACGTCATCCAAGATGGCGTCCGCCGAATTCCGATTGGCTGATAGGATTCTATCAGCCAATCGGAATTAAGTTAGAAAAATCTGATTGGCTGATTGAATCAGCCAATCAGATTCAAGTTCAATCTGATTGGCTGATCCAATCAGCCAATCAGATTGAGCTCGCATTCTATTGGCTGTTCCGATCAGCCAATAGAATGCGAGCTCAATCTGATTGGCTGATTGGATCAGCCAATCGGATTGAACTTGAATCTGATTGGCTGATTCAATCAGCCAATCAGATTTTTCTAACTTAATTCCGATTGGCTGATAGAATCCTATCAGCCAATTGGAATTCGGCGGACGCCATCTTGGATGACGTCATTTAAAGGTACCTCATTCGTCGTTCAGTCGTCGTCCGTGATGGATGCTCCGCGGCGGCGGAGCGAAGAAAGAAGATTGAAGATGCCGCCGGAAGAATGAAGACTTTGCTGCCGCTTGGAGGAAGACGTCGCCGGAGGAAGAATTCTTCTTTGCCGCTTGGAGGAAGACATCGCCGGAGGAAGAATTCTTCTTTGCCGCTTGGAGGAAGACATCGCCCGGATCGGATCAGGAGTTCGGCCCAGTGTGGTGAAGACAAGGTAGGGAGATCTTCAGGGGGGTAGTGTTAGGCTTTTTTAAGGGGGGTTTGAGTGGTTTTAGAATAGGGGTATGTGGGTGGTGGGTTGTAATGGGGGGGGTATTGTATTTGTATGCAAAAGAGCTGAATTCTTTGGGGCATGCCCCACAAAAGGCCCTTTTAAGGGCTGGTAAGGTAAAGAGCTTTGAATTTTTTTTAATTTAGAATAGGGCAGGGAATTTTTTTTATTTTGGGGGTTTATTATTTTATTAGGGGGCTTAGAATAGATGTAATTAGCTTAAAAATCTTGTAATCTTTTTTTTATTTTTTGTAATTTAGTGTTTGTTTTTTTTGTAATTTAGTTTAGTTAATTTAATTGTATTTTTAGATAGATGTTTGTAGTTTATTTAATTTATTGATAGTATAGGTGTATTTGTAACTTAGGTTAGGATTTATTTTACAGGTAATTGGGTAATTATTTTAACTAGGTAGATATTAAATAGTTAATAACTATTTAATAGCTATTATACCTAGTTAAAATAATTAACAATTTACCTGTAAAATAAATATTAACCCTAACATAGCTACAATGTAATTATTAATTATATTGTAGCTATCTTAGGGTTTATTTTATAGGTAAGTATTTAGATTTAAATAGGAATATTTTAGTTTATAAATGAATTAGATTAATTTAATATAAATTTAGTTAGGGGTGTTAGGGTTAGATAGAGTTAATATAGTTAATATAAATACTATAGTAACTATATTAACTATATTAACCCTAATATAATTAGGGTTAATATAGTTAATATATATAATGTAATACCTATATTAACTATAATATACTTAGGGTTAATATAGATATATAGCTGGTGGCGGGGTAGGTAGATTAAATTAGGGGTTAATCATTTTAATAGAGATGGCGGCGGTGTAAGGGGCTTACATTAGGGGTTAATAATATTAATATAGCTGGCGGCGGTATAGGGGGATTAGATTAGGGGTTAATAATTTTTATATAGGTGGCGGCGGTGTAAGGGGTCAGATTAGGGGATAGATAAGGTAGATGACAGCGGTGTAAGGGGTTCTAATTAGGGGATAGATAGGGTAGATGGCGGCGGTTTTAGGGGCTCACAGTAGGGGGTTAGTTTATGTAGATGGCGGCGGGGTCCGGGAGCGGCGGTTTAGGGCTTAATAACTTTATTAGGGATTTCTTGGGGGGATCGCGGTTGACAGGTAGATAGACATTGCGCATGCGTTAGGTGTTAGGTTTATTTTAGAAGATCGCGGTTGACAGGGAGATAGACATTGCGCATGCGTTAGGTGTTAGGTTTATTTTAGAAGATCGCGGTTGACAGGGAGATAGACATTGCGCATGTGTTAGGTGTTAGGTTTATTTTAGAAGATCGCGGTTGACAGGGAGATAGACATTGCGCATGCGTTAGGTGTTAGATTTATTTTAGCAGCCAGTTTAGGGAGTTACGGGGCTCCAATAGTCAGCGTAAGGCTTCTTACAGCTGCTTTTTGTGGCGAGGTGAAAATGGAGTAAGTTTTCTCCATTTTCGCCACGTAAGTCCTTACGCTGCATATTGGATACCAAACTGCGCTGGTTTGGTATACCTGCCTATAGCCCAAAAAACTACGGGCGACGGCAGAAATATACGTGCGTAACTTCTAGGTTACGCCGTATATGTGATACCAAACCCACGCAAATATTGGCGTCGCCGGCTTTTGCGGGCGACGATTTTTATCGGATGGACCCCTTGATGCTCAATTGAGTGTGTAATGGTTTGGTACATACGGGCAGAGGCCGAACAGCAGAGAAGCTGTACAGACAGGTTCTTAAAGGGATACTAAACCCAATTTTTTTTCTTTTTATTCAGATAGAGCATGCAATTTTAAGCAACTTTCTAATAAACTCCTATTAATGTTTCTTAGTTCTCTTGCTATATTTAGCTTTTTAAAAACCAGGAATGTAAAGCTTAGGATTTGGCCCGTTTTAGGTTCAGAACACTGGATAGCACTTGCTAATTGGTGGCTACATTTAAAGGGACATTAAATCCCCCAAAAATCTTTAATTTTTCCGATAGAGAATACAATTTAAATAAAGTTTCCAATTTACTTCTATAATCAAATTATGTTATTCTTTGTTGAAGGGATACCTACTGTGCACATGCCTGAAGCACTACATGACAGGAAATAGTGCTGCCCTCTAGTGCTTCTGCTAATGTATAACATTGTTGCAAATCTGCAGCCATATAGTGCTGCAGACACATGCACACTCTTGAGCTTGCATCCCAGCTTTCCAACAAAGGATAACAGGAAAATGAAGAAAATTTGATAACAGAAGTAAATTGTAAAGTTGTTTAAAATTGCATGTTCTATCTGAGTCATGAAAGAAAAAATGTGGGTTTTATGCCCCTTTAAGGCACCAATATGCAAGCATAACCCAGGTTCTGAACCTAAAATGGGCTGGTTCCTACGCTTTACATTCCTGCTTTTTAGATAAAGATAACAAGAGAACGAAGAAAAATTGATAATAGGAGTAAATTAGGAGTAAATTATAAAGTTGCTTAAAATTGCCTGCTCTATCTGAATTATTAAAGAAAAAATTTGGGTTTGGTATCCCTTTAAGTTGAGAAACTTGTCCGCACGAGGGGCCGATTTATCAAATGCCGGGTGGATATGATTCGCTGCAGTGAATCATGTCCACCCAGCATCGTTAAATGCCGATGAAATGCTTGTGCAATGCTGCCCCCTACACATTCGCGGCCAACCTAACAGGAGCCGCTAGCAGGGGGTGTCAATCATCCCGATCATATCTGATCGGGATGATTGCAGTCGGCCACCTCAGAGGTGACAAATGAGTTAAGGAGCCTGCTTCTTAACTCTTTTTTCCGGCGAGCTGGAAACATCAGGGGTAGATTGCAGCATTTACTGCTTGGTAAATCTACCCCAAGGAGGTTAGTGCATCTGTCCCTTAGGGGCTGATTTATCAAGCTCTGTATGGAGCGTGATGCCCCTGTTTCCGCGCGAGCCTTCAGGTTCGCCGGAAACAGAAGTTATGAAGCAGCGGTCTAAAGGCTGCTGCTCCATATCTTATCCGCCTGCTCTGAGGCCACGGACAGAAATCAACCTGATCGAATACAATCAGGTTGATTGACACCCCCTGCTAGCGGCCGCAAATCTGATGGGGGCAACATTGCACCAGCAGTTAACAAGAACTGCTGGTGCAATGATAAATGCTGACAGTGTATGCTGTCAGCATTTATCAATGTGCGGCGGACATGATACGCTACTTCGTATCATGTCCGCTTGCACTTTGCTAAGGCACTGTGGCTGAGCTCTGTAGCAACCCAAGGGTTTCAGGCTCGATCCCCGTCAAGGTCCACTCAGCCTTTCATCCGATAAAATGAGCAGCGCCTTGAGACCCTTACGGGTGATTAGCCACGCTTTACAAGTACCCAATACATACATACATACTTTCATAAATCTACCCCTTAGAGTCAAAATGCCCTTTATGACAGTATTTCAGAATGTGAAACATATTTATATGTAGAACAAACACACCTTCAGTAAAATCAAATGAAATAATTAAGAAGTAAGATAAATACAAATAATTTATATGTTAAATAATAAAATATGATATATTAAAGTAATAATTTATAATTCCTAATTTTATGAATTTATTTTTTAAAACCACGAGTAAACTAACATAGGAATCTGACATAGTTGATGGTTGCTAGTGCAGTACAAAACAGGTCTTTTACACCATCTTTTTAGAGTTGCTAAGCAACACACTCTGAGAAGATACATTTCTTCCAGAAATTACCAAGTTGTTTGACGTTGAATGAAAATGAGGGCAAGGCTATGTGCGAGATAAGGAAGCATGAAAACTTGGTGGTATAACGAAACTAAATAATTTGTGTCTCAAAATTAACAACATCAATGTCAACTGACCCTGATTTTGTTTTTAGATTGAACACATAAGCAATCACAGAAAACAATACAAATACATTCATAATTATGTGGGTGACATCACATCGTCATTGTATATTTAATTTGTGACTTTCATTTTTAGAATAGATGTCATAAGTTAATTTTTTTCTTTAACCATGACAATGTTTAAATCCCGTATATTGCTTGCACGCATTAAAAACATAATTTATGTAAGAACTTACCTGATAAATTCATTTCTTTCATATTGGCAAGAGTCCATGAGCTAGTGACGTATGGGATATACAATCCTACCAGGAGGGGCAAAGTTTCCCAAACCTCAAAAGGCCTATAAATACACCCCTCACCACACCCACAATTCAGTTTAATGAATAGCCAAGTAGTGGGGTGATAGGAAAAGGAGTAGAAAGCATCAAAAAAGGAACTGGAAATATAATTGTGCTTTATACAAAAAATCATAACCACCATAAACAGGGTGGGTCTCATGGACTCTTGCCAATATGAAAGAAATTAATTTATCAGGTAAGTTCTTACATAAATTATGTTTTCTTTCATGTAATTGGCAAGAGTCCATGAGCTAGTGATGTGTGGGATAGTAATACCCAAGATGTGTCACTCCACAGAAGAGTCACTAGAGAGGGAGGGATAAAAATAAGAACAGACATTTTCTGCTGAAAAAATTAAATCCACATCCAAAAAAATAAGTTTTTCTCATAATTGAAAAGAAAAAACTTAAAACGTAAGCAGAGGAATCAAACTGAAACAGCTGTCTGAAGAACTTTTCTACGAAAAACTGCTTCCGAAGAGGCAAATACATAAAAACGGTAGAATTTAGTAAATGTATGCACAGAAGACCAAGTTTCTGCTTTGCAAATCTGATCAACTGAAGCTTCATTCTTGAAAGCCCATTAAGTGGAAACTGATCTAGTAGAATGAGCTGTGATTCTCCGAGGCAGGGCCTGACCCGACTCCAAATAAGTCTGATGAATCAAAAGCTTTAACCAGGATGCCAAGGAAATGGCAGAAGCTTTCTGACCTTTCCTAGGACCAGAAAAGACAAAAAACAGATTAGAAGTCTTCCTGAAATCTTTAGTAGCTTCAACATAATATTTCAAAGCTCTTACAACATCCAGAGATCTCTCCAAAGAATTCTTAGGATTAGGACACAAAGATGGAACAACAATTTTCCTATTAATGTTGTTAGAATTCACAAATTTAGGTAAAAACTTAAATGAAGTCGGCAAAACTGCCTTATCCTGATGGAAAATCAGAAAAGTAGACTCACAAGAAAGAGCAGATAATTAGGGAAATCTTCTGGCAGAAGAGATAGCGAAAAAGGAACAACACTTTCCAAGAAAGTAGTTTAATATCCAAAGAATACATAGGCTCAAAAGGAGGAGTCTGTAAAGCCTTCAAAACCAAATTAAGACTCCAAGGAGGAGAGATTGATTTAATGACAGGCTTTATACGGGCCTGTACAAAACAGTGAATATCAGGAAGCTTAGCAATCTTTCTGTGAAATAAAACAGAAAGAGCAGATATTTGTCCCTTCAAGGAACTTGCATACAAACCTTTATCCAAACCATCCTGAAGAAACTGTAAAATTCTAGGAATTCTAAATGAATGCCAGGAGAATTTATGAGAAGAACACCATGAAATATAAGTCTTCCAAACTCTATAATAAATCTTCCTAGAAACAGATTTACAAACCTGTAACATAATATCAATCACTGAGACCTCTACGACTAAGCACTAAGCATTCAATTTCCATACCTTCAAATTTAATGATTTGAGATCCTGATGGAAAAACGGTCCTTGAGACAGAAGGTCTGGTCTTAAAGGAATTGGCCAAGGTTGGCAATTGGACATCCGGACAAGATCCGCATACCAGAACCTGGTATGAGGCCATGCTTGTGCTAAAAGAAACACAAACAATTGTTCCATGATGATCTTGGAGATCACTCTTGGAAAAAGAACTAGAGGAGGAAAGATATAAACAGGTTGGTAAAACCAAAGAACTGCTAACGCATCCACCGACTCCGCCTGAGGATCCCTGGACCTGGACAAGTACCTGGAAAGTTTCTTGTTTAGATGGTAAACCATCAGATATATTTCTGGAAGACCCCACATCTGACAATCTGAAAAAACACATCTGGATGGAGAGACCACTCCCCTGGATGTAAAGTCTAACGGCTGAGATAATCCACTTCCCAATTGTCTACACCTGGGATATGTACCACAGAAATTAGACAAGAGCTGGATTCCACCCAAGAAAGTATCCAAGATACTTCTTTCATAGCTAGAGGACTGTGAGTCCCACCCTGATGATTGACATATGCCACAGTTGTGATATTGTCTGTCTGAAAACAAATGAATGGTTCTCTCTTCAACAGAGGCCAAACCTGAAGAGCCCTGAAAATAGCACCGCGTTCTAAAATATTGATTGGTAACCTTGCCTCTTGAGATTTCCAAACCCCTTGAGCTGTCAGAGATCCTCAGACAGCTACCCAACCTGAAATACTTGCATCTGTTGTGATTACAGTCCAGGTTGGATGAACAAAAGAGGCACCTTGAGCTATACAATGGTGATCTAACCACCAAGTTAGCGAGAGTCAAACATTGGGATTTAAGGATAATAATTGTGATATCCTTGTATAATCCCTCCACTATTGATTCAGCATACAAAGCTGAAGAGGTCTCATATGAAAACGAGCAAAGGGGATTGTGTCTGATGCTGCAGTCATGAGACCTAAAACTTTCATGCACATAACCACTGAAGGGAATGATTGAGACTGAATGTTTCGACAAGCTGAAACCAATTTTATTTGTCTCTTTTCTGTTAGAGTCAAAGTCATGGACACTGAATCTATCTGGAAACTTAAAAAGATGACCCTTGTCTGAAGAATCAAGGAACTTTTTGGTAAATTGATCCTCCAACCATGTTTTTGAAGACACAACACTAGTTGATTTGTGTAAGATTCGGCAGAATGTAAAGACTGAGCTAGTACCAAGATATCGTCCAAATAAGGAAACACCTCAATACCCTGTTCTCTGATTGCAGAGAGTAGGGCACCGAGAACCTTTAAAAAAATTCTTGGAGCTGTCGCTAGGCCAAATGGAAGAGCAACAAATTGGTAATGCTTGTCTAGAAAAGAGATTCTCAGAAACCGATAGTGGTCTGGATAAATTGGAATATGAAGATATGCATCCTGTAAGTCTATCATGGACATATAATGACCTTGCTGAACAAAAGGCAGAATAGTCCTTATAGTCACCATTTTGAAAGTTGGCACTCTTACAAAATGATTCAAACTCGAACTGGCCTGAATTAATTTTCTTTTTTGGGACAATGAATAGATTTGAATAAAACCCCAGACCCTGTTCCTGAAATGGAACTGGTATGATTACCCCTGAAATCTCTAGATCTGAAACACACTTCAGAAAAGCCTGAGCATTTACTGTATTTGCTGGGACATGTGAGAGAAAAAATTTCTCACAGGAGGTCTTACTCTGAAACCTATTCGATACCCTTGAGAGACAATACTCTGAATCCATTGATTTTGAAAAGAAACTGCCCAAATGTTTTGGAAAATTTTTAATCTGCCCCCCACCAGCTGAGCTGGAATGAGGGTCACACCTTCATGTAGACTTGGGGGTTGGCTTTGGTTTCTTTAAAGGCTTGGATTTATTCCAACTTGAAGAAGGTTTCCAATTGGAACCAGATTCTTTGGAGGAAGGTTTGGCTTTCTGTTCCTTATTCTGTCAAAAAGAACAAAAACGATTAGAAGCTTTAGATTTACCTTTAGATCTTTTATGCTGAGGTAAAAAAAACTCCCTTTCTACCAGTGACAGTTGAAATAATTGAATCCAACTGAAAACCAAATAAATTGTTACCTTGGAAAGAAAGAAATAGTAATCTAGACTTAGATACCATGTCAGCATTCCAATATTTGAGCCACAAAGGTCTTCTAGCTAAAATAGCTAAAAACATAGCTTTAACATCAATATTGATGATATAAAAAATAGCATCACAGAAAAAATGATTAGCATGTTGGGGGTGGAGTCGACTGCCGACATGGACAGTCGCATATAGTTGGAGCTCCGTGTCGAATATCACTAGGGAATAAGCATACGCATATAAAACTTTATAAAGCTGCCGAAAACTAACCCCTTTATATAGCACTTCTACCAGAGGCACTGGAAAAGCTTTAAGCAGATTGGTTCAAGACACAGAAGACCGCAACAACCGAATACCGCTTACATTGCGGTCCGGGCACTGGATCCTGGCCTTAACCTCTTGCAAACAGGCGCCTACTTCAACATCGATAACAATGGTGTTCAGGCCCGACACAACACATGAAGAGACAGCCTTAGGACCCAGACCGGCACTTTGAAATAAGGCAGGTCTCTGCAGAACCAGGTAAAAGAGCGGGAATTGCGCACATTAAAGCTAAGGGTAACTAATGCAGCAAGAAGGAAAGTATAACCGGAACACACTGTCCTCATAACAGACCTCATAACAAATAAATATCTGCTGAGAGAGGGTAATACAATCAAAGCCGTGCATGTATACAGGCCCATAGGGGTTATATATACATTCTTGTTGGGTATCGGATGGGACTGAGGAGCTATGTTTCTTACTACCCGCAACACAATTAGCGAAGTGAAGGCCCACATGCACAAGCCTATGAGAGGTCTGTAAGCCAACCATAGCACACAATATAAGGCTATAAGGAAGAAGAAAGATAGATTTAAATAACACCACCAACTAACACTAAGGCGAATACAAATACAATAAAACAGGAAGTTTTGCTTGCATACAACTATACCTCATATTGACGTCTCAAAAGACAACATCATGGCCGCTAGGAAACAGCACAGAGGGGATAAAGCACATACAAACATCCCTGCAACAGCAACCAAATTGAACACTTATTTCAAGGCTCTCAGTACTTCACAAGAGCAAGAAATGAACTCTGACCAAGAAGAACACACAGTTATCCAAAAACCTACAGATCTTGACTTAGAAGTCGAAGCACCACTAACCAGAGCGGACCTCACTTCACTTGCATCTAAAGAAGACTTCAATACTCTATTACAACAAGTAGGGAAGATTTTAAAAGATGGTTTGGCGGAAGTCAAAAAAGACATCAATGAACTCAGTGAAAGGATTGAATATATGGAAGAACAGACTAATGATGTTACTAACATAGTGGATGAACATTCAAGGAGTCTCTCTATACAAGATATACAAATACAGCAACTCAAAAGTCAACTAGAAGACTTAGATAATAGGGGTGGATGGCAAAATTTGTGAATCCGTGGAGTACCTGAAACAGTGACAGGAGATGTAATCCCGCACTATCTACAGAAACTGTTCCAGCATCTAACAAATGACACTTCTACAACACCATATCAATTAGATAGAGCACACAGGGCTTTGAGGCCCAGACCTAAAGATTCTGATCCACCTAGGGACATAGTCCTAAAATTTCACAAATATCAAGACAAAGAAATCATAGCCCAAGCGGCCAGAAAAGCCACACCCATCCTCTTTGAGGGGAGATCTATCCAAATTTATGCTGACCTGAGCCCAATGACTCTCTCCAACTGCTGAGAAGCAAAATTTTTGACTGAGCATCTACGAGAGCACGAAATTCCGTATAGATGGGGTTACCCCTTCAGCCTTCAATTCAATAAAGACAACACGATCATAACTTATAGAAGCACAGAAGATCTAGAAGAATTCTGCAGGGCATTATGCATTCCACCACCTACACTACCTCACTTACAAGAGAAAAGCTCCTCTACAGGAAAGATCCAAGCAGATCTGCCGCAACCTCAACGCCCTCATTGGCAAACAGTAAACAGAAAAAGGCAAAGAAACTCACCTGCTTTTCCCCCTCCAGCTGCTGAGACTTAAAGGAAACAAGACTTCAAGAAGACCAAATAAAGAACCCAGAATGGATGGACTTGAAACTTTAAAGACTGAGACATTTTATATCCTTTTTCTTGCATTCTTTTGAGATAGAGTATAATATTTACTATAAATAATTAACCTGGAGTGCCTAGTTTTAACACTCTGCAACATTACCCTAAGAAAAGTGTACTCACTGTCCTTATAATTTTAGCATATGAACAGGAAGGTTTTCAATAATTATACTTCACAATGCCTGTTTATGTGCCACAGAGGCCTATATTATTAAAATAGCACAATAACATGCTTTAGCTACACTATCAAACATACTCCCCTAGTCACACACACCAAGTACCTAAGTACTCAAAATAAATTTACCCTCACATATATATATATATAGTCAGGTTATCTTGTACTTTGACTAGTATATTGTATTGTTGTATTGTTGATTGTTTAACAATGTTTATGTTGTTTGTCTTTATTGTTTTTATTGTTGAGTTTATTATAACATTCCTTGTAATTGCATATACTAGAACTGAGTGTTACATACAGAATCGAGTCAGTCAGTTGAGTAAATGGACTGGACTTCTTCTCAGAGACAATAAAAAGCCCTTCAAGAGAGGAGCCCTGTGTAGTTTCCCGAAGACACAAAATGACCTTTATGACAAAATACTGAGACTGACCTTCCTCATCTTAAGATACCACACTCTTTATTACACAAATAATAGCAAAGAATATATACACTTATTTCAGGTGGTATGGCATTAAGTCAAATTAGATACATAACACAAAATTGTAGAGGTCTCAACTCACCTACCAAGAGGTCAGTGGCATTGACTCATTTCCACAAATTAAAAGGAGATGTCATATTTATTCAGGAGACCCATTTCATTAAGTCAAACTCTCCAAGATTCTCCTCCAGAGAATACCCTCTTAACTTTCTTAACTCACACCCAAATAAGAAGGTTGCAGGAGTTGGACTTATCTTCCATAAAAACACTCACTTTCACCTCCAACATAAATATGAAGACACAGAGGGTAGAATCATTATTCTTAAGGGACTTTTGTTTAATACACAAGTGACCTTAGTGTGTATATATGCACCCAATTGTAAGCAGAAGAAATTTCTTAAAAAAGCTAATGATAAAATTCTGGAAATGATGAAGGGAGTGGTAGTGATTGGGGGAGATTTAAACGTTACATTCAATCCCCAAATTGACAGCTCATTGACAAAAAGGGCTCACTCCACACTCAAGGGCCCAAACATAATAGACTGCTTCTGAAACAATACCATGGTAGACATCTGGAGATTACAACATCCTCACTAAATAGATTATACTCACTACTCACATGCACAAAAGTCATTCTCTAGAAAAGATAATTTTTTAATCGACCATAACTACATGTACCTGGCTACACACACTGAGATAAGCCCGGCTGCGTGGTCAGACCATGCAATGGTCAATATGGAACTTGACTGGCATAGCAGACCGTTAGGAATGGCATTTTGGAGGCTTGATGAATCACTCCTACACGACCCTGAAGTAACTAATGATATAAAGACAAAGATAGAGGAATATTTCCAGTTTAACACTAATTCAGTAAATAAGATAGGTACCCTATGGGAAGCCCACAAAGCTGTTATTAGGGACTGCTGTATACAACGCAGTGTAAGAAAGAAAAGATCCCGAAACGCGGAATATCAAAAACTCACACTGCTCCTCAAAGAGGCAGAAAACTCACATAAACAAAATCCGGATAATCCAGATACATTGGTTAGTCTTACAGAAGCTAGAGTGGCCTTAAACACACATTTACAAAGGGAAGCACACAAGAAAGCTCTTTTCCTCAAAAAGATCTACTTCCATGGGGGCAACAGAGCATTAAAAAAAACAGCCATGAATCATATATATATATATATATATATATATATATATATATATATATATATATATATATATATATATCATTAAAGACAGCGACGGAAATATGAAACACGAGAGCCCAGAAATAGCAGAATCCTTCAGGAAATTCTATGACCACATATATAACCTATCAAAGGGGACAACACCCCCTTTGCCCTTAAATATACACTCTTACTTAGACTCAGTGGATTTGCCCAAGATCACTTCACAACAAAAGACAGCACTAGACGCCCCTATTACGGCTCTTGAAATATTGACAGCTATCAAAGACTTGCCTTCGGGCAAGAGCCCAGGACCTGATGGCTTAACAAACAAATATTATAAAACCTTTCAAGAAGCACTGATACCCCCTTTATTATCTGTATTCCACACATTAGACAACAAAGACCAATTTCCATCTTTAAGGAAAGAAGCACACATCTCAGCCATCTCAGCGTCTCGAATAAACCCAATACTTCCATATCTGATACACACAGACCGAACAGGGTCCGTGGCGGGACGGGAAGCTAGAGACAACACCATCAGGGCCATAGAGCTAATGGAATACTCGAAAATAAATAAAATAAACACTATTTTCCTCTTTACAGATGCCGAAAAGGCTTTTGATAGGTTGAACTGGGAATTTCTTTTTGCCACACTTAAAAAATTTGGATTCGGTGACACCCTCATAAACAGAATCCAAGCACTATACTGCTCCCCGACGGCTAAAGTTAGAGTCAACGGGTTATTATCAGATAAGTTCCAAATAGGCAATGACACAAGACAGGGTTGCCCTCTCTCCCCATTATTGTTTGTCCTTAGCATAGAGACCTTAGCAGCCCATATTAGACAGAATAAAGATATTAAAGGAATCAACCTTGGTGAGAATGAGTATAAAGTATCACTTTACGCGGATGACGTTCTGTTATCTCTAACCACATCAAATACCTCCCTAAAAGCAGTTACTGAAGAATTTAGAAAATTTGGGGATCTCTCATATTTTTCAATAAATCACTCTAAATCTGAACTCATGAACATTAACCTCCCTAAGACAGAACTAAACGCATTGATGAGTTATAGTCCATATAAACTACAAACTAAGGCATTAAAATACCTTGGAATAAACCTCACCCCAAACAACAGATTACTCTTCAAATTAAACTATTCCACATTATTAAACTCTACTCAAGTTGACTTAGCCACATGGTTGAAGAGACCCTTTTCTTGGGTGGGCAGGATCCAAACATTAGAGATGACAACACTACCTAGAATTTTGTATGTAATGCAAGCCATACCTATCAAAATTCCCACACCTTTTCTCACCAGATGGCAAGGCCTTCTAAACAAGTATATTTGGGGACCGATGAAGTCCAGAATAAATAGGAACACATTGTATAGACCACAAGGGGAGGGAGGATTGGGCCTCCCATGCCTAGATGTATATTACAAGGCTATAGGGCTCCAAAGAATACTGGACTGGCATAGGAATACACATACCAAAGCTTGGGTAACAATAGACTCTCACATTTTAAGGGTTCCGAACATTGGAGCTCTGTGCTGGATCCCCGAAACCCACAGACCAGAACCCGTATGTAGATACTCTCAATATGAGAATGTGTTCACCATATGGGATAAGCTAATTACATCACACACCCATATCTCCACTCTTAGATCACCAATGTCTCTGAGTTCCTAGGGGGATTAGAATATACAGAAACTCTGCCTGCCCGGCCTGAAATAGTATATACAATGAAAATATACAATTTAATAGCTAACTCAAAAGTGAAACTGAGAAACGACCTAGTAGAATATCTAAGCAGAGCCTTCTCACAATGGCTCAAATACAGGCAGCTATTACACTTGGTTGAGACATCTGAATACAGACAGGACTGGAAGAAACCACCAACTCCATTTGAAATACAATGCTTGACCCAGGGGACACTTAGATACACACTATCCATAGCCAAACGCATATTATCCACTAGTATTAACCCCTTAACGACACGAGTCGTACAGGGTACGTCGCACACAACCTGGTCTTTAAAGACCAGCGACGTACCCTGTACAACCTAGGTGTTTAAAGCGGCTGGAAGCGATCCTGATCACTTCCAGCCGCTTTCAAGGTATTGCCGTGATGCACTCTGTGGCCCTCTCTGCATCGGCCAGCGATGGTGACGATCGTTGGTGGGTGGGAGCAGTTACAGGGAGGAGGGTGGGTGGCCCATCGCTGGAAATCTTGTTCCGGAATCAGTCCTGGTGCGGGCGCATGTGCGCACGCCCGCCCGATCTAGCACATAAACGGTCCGGTTGTGGTGGGAGCGGGAGGTGATCCGTGGTGGGAGCGGGTGATGGGGGTTTAATTTTTATTTATAAAAAGGATCTGGGAGAGGGGGGTATTGAGGGGGGGGCCAGCTACACTACAGAAAAAAAAATATTAAAAAAAATGCACTAAAGTTTGAAAAGTGGGTACTGTCAGACAGTACTCAAAATGGCACCAAATAGTGAGAGGGGGAGATTAGAGAGCTGTGTGGGGGGGGCTCAGGGAGGTTGGGTGCTATGGGGGGCTCCTACACAGCAGCATATGTAAATATGCTGGGGAAAAATTAAAAAAATTAAAAGAGAGCTTTTATTTTAGTACTGGCAGACTTTCTGCCAGTACTTACGATGGCGGGGACAATTTTGGGGTGAGGGAGGGAAGAGAACTGTTTGGGAGGGATCAGGGGGTGGGATGTGTAAGGTGGGAGGCTGATCTCTACACTAAAGCTAAAATTAACCCTGCAAGCTCCCTACAAGCTACCTAATTAACCCCTTCACTGCTAGACAAAATACACGTGTGATGCGCAGCGGCATTTTGCCGCCTTGTAATTACCAAAAAGAAACTCCAAAGTCATATATGTCTGCTATTTCTGAACAAAGGGGATCCCAGTGAAGCATTTACAACCATGTGTGCCATAATTGCACAAGCTGTTAGTAAATAATTTCAGTGAGAAACCTAAAATTGTGAAAAATTTTACGATTTTTTTAATTTGATGACATTTGGCGGTGAAATGGTGGCATGAAATATACCAAGATGGGCCTTGATCAATACTTGAGGTTGTCTACTACACTACACTAAAGCTAAAATTAACCCTAGAAGTTCCCTACATGCTCCCTAATTAACCCCTTCACTGCTGGGCATAATACACGTGTGGTGCGCAGTGGTATTTAGCGGCCTTCTAATTTTGCCGCCTTGTAATTACCAAAAAGAAACTCCAGAGCCATATATGTCTGTTATTTCTGAACAAAAGGGATCCCAGAGAAGCATTTACAACCATATATGCCATAATTGCACAAGTTGTTTGTAAATAATTTCAGTGACAAACCTAAAGTTTGTGGAAAAAATTGTGAAAAAGTGAACAATTTTTTTTATTTGATCGCATTTGGCAGTGAAATGGTGGCTTGAAATATACCAAAATGGGCCTAGATCAATACTTTGGGATGTCTTCTAAAAAAAATATATACACGTCAAGGGATATTCAAGAATTCCTGAAAGATATCAGTGTTCCAATATAACTAGCGTTAATTTTGAAAAAAAGTGGTTTGGAAATAGCCAAGTGCTACTTGTACTTATTGCCCTATAACTTGCAAAAAAAGCAAAGATCATGTAAACATTGGGTATTTCTAAACTCAGGACAAAATTTAGAAACTATTTACCATGGGTGTTTTTTGGTGGTTGTAGATGTGTAACAGAAAAAGTGTGTTTTTTTCCATTTTTTCCTCATATTTTATAATTTTTCTTATAGTAAATTATAAGATATGATGAAAATAATGGTATCTTTAGAAAGTCCATTTAGTGGCGAGAAAAACGGTATATAATATGTGTGGGTACAATAAATGAGTAAGAGGAAAATTACACCTAAACACAAACACAGCAGAAATGTAAAAATAGCTCTGGTCCTTAAGGGAAATAAATTAAAAAATGGCCTTGGTCCTTAAGGGGTTAATACAGAGCCAACGTCATTCACACACAAATGGCACAATGAAATTAATACAGAATTAGATAGTAGCACATGGAAACGCATTTACCAATCAACTAAAACTACATCCATGTCAGCAAAAATAATAGAATTAAATTACAAAATAGTGTCAAGGTGGTACCTCATCCCCTCTCGCTTAAAAAGCATACACCCATCCTCATCTGATAGATGCTGGAGGGGTTGTGGACTTAAAGGAACCATGTTACACATGTGATGGAGCTGCCCCAACCTTCGTACATACTGGGGCCAAATAGAATCCCTATTGCAACACTTATTTACCTCCACATTTACTTTAAAGCCAATTACGGTGTGCCGAATCCGCCAACGTCCTACATTTTATCCTCAACTCAGCCAAAACAATGATAGCGAGAAACTGGAAAAACCCTACAGCCCCCACAATCCCGGAATGGCTCCACCATTTCGAGGAAACACTACCTTTAGAGGAATATGGATATTTCAGAACTCAAAGATTAGAGGAGTTCTTGGATATAAAATTCTATTGGACACAATAAAACATCAACACTTTCATAATTAGAAGAGAGAAACAAATACTTATAATCTTTTTTAACAACAGACTTGACCTCTTACTGAACTCTCGAAAGAGACTGCAACTGCCTCATATCAAACGAATAGGTATATAGACAACTCTAGGAAATAATGCCCTTGGCTATATTCCTCTATCAGCATATAGACAAGGGACAAAAATATTATTAATATCATTTGATGAAAATGTATACTTAAGGGATATCTGACACGATGGAACATTAGACAAATTATATGCATTACAGGGGCTTGTTCTTACGTTATTATGTTTTATGTTTTAACAAATATCTATTGCAATTACTTATGTTTTGTAATACATTATTTTATGTATGTTTTGTTATACGTTATAAAACCAATAAAAAACATTTTTCCAAAAAAGAAAAATGATTAGCATGTTGAAGCAAGCGAACAATGCTAGACAAATCAGAATCTGTTTCCTGTTGCGCTAAGCTTTCCAACCAAAAAGTTGATGCAGCTGCAACATCAGGCCTAAGAATATAGCCAGAAAATAAATAAGCTTTCCTTAGATAAGATTCAAGTTTCCTATCTAAAGGGTCCTTAAAATAAGTACTATCTTCTATAGGAATAGTAGTACGTTTCTCAAGAGTAGAAATAGCCCCATCAACTTTGGGGATTTTTTCCCAAAACTCCAATCTAGCTGCTGGCAAAGGATATAAACCTAGAAGAAGGAATAAAAGAAGTACCAGGCCTATTCCATTGCTTTGAAATCATATCAGAAATAGCATCAGGAACTGGAAAAACCTCTGGAGTAACCACAGGAGGTTTATAAACAGAATTTAACCGTTTACTAGTTTTAGTATCAAGAGGACTAGTTTCCTCAATATCCAAAGTAATCAACACCTATTTTAACAAGGAACGAATATACTCCATCTTAAAGAGATAAGTAGATTTCTCGGTGTCAATATCTGAGGTAGGATCTTCTGAACCAGATAGATCATCATCAGAGGAGGATAATTCAGTATGTTGATGGTCATTTGAAATTTCATCAACCTTATGAGAAGTTTTAAAAGACCTTTTATGTTTATTAGAAGGCGGAATAGCAGACAAAGCCTTCTGAATCGCATCAGCAATAAAATATTTTATATTCACAGGAATATCATGTACATTAGATGTTGAAGGAACAACAGGCATTGTACTAGTACTGATAGATACATTATCTGCATGTAAAAGCTTATCATGACAACTGTTACATACTACAGCTGGAGATATAATCTCCAATAACTTACAACAGATACACTTAGCTTTGGTAGAAATGCAGCAGGGTTCCAACAGTGGTTTCTGAGACAGGATCAGATTGAGACATCTTGGAAAAGTAAGAGAAAAAAACAACATATAAAGCAAAATTATCAATTTCCTTTTATGGCAGTTTCAGGAATGGGAAAAAAATGCAAAGAGCATAGCCCTCTAAACATAAAAAATAGCAAGAGGCATATAGGAAGTGGGGTTTAAATAATTAAATTATTTGGTGCCAAGAATAACGCACAACGCAAAATGAAATTTTTTGTCGCTAACAACATCCGGAAATGACGCAACTCACGTCATGGTGGACGCAACATTGTGCAAGGAAACCTGGCGTCAACTAAGATGCCGGAAATGACGAATTTGCGTCACCGAACGTACCTTCTCGGCAAAAAAAATTTTGCTCCAAAAATGACGCAATAAATATCAGCATTTTGCAACCTCGCAAGCCTAATTTTGCCTGTGAAAATTTATGAAAAAGCAGTCAATTTAAAGAAAAGACTATACACCAGGTAAGAAAAAATAACTTCCTAAATATGTTTCCCAAATTTGAAACTGATAGTCTGCAAAAAGGAAATATACATAAACCTGACTCATGGCAAATATAAGTACAATACATATATTTAAAAGTTTATATTAATACATAAAGTGCCAAACCATAGCTGAGAGTGTCTTAAGTAATGAAAACATACTTACCGAAAGACACCCATCCACATATAGCAGATAGCCAAACCAGTACTGAAACAGTATCAGTAGAGGTAATGGAATATGAGAGTATATCGTCGATCTGAAAAGGGAGGTAGGAGATGAATCTCTACGACCGTTAACAGAGAACCTTTGAAAAGATTTCCCGCAAGGAAAATCATAGAATCAATAGGTGATACTCCCTTCACATCCCTCTGACAAACACTGTACTCTGAGAGGAATCGGGCTTCAAAATGCTGAGAAGCGCATGTCAACGAAGAAAATCAAGCACAAACATACTTCACCACCTCCATAGGGAGGCAAAGTTTGTAAAACTGAATTGTGGGTGTGGTGAGGGGTGTATTTATAGGCATTTTGAGGTTTGGGAAACTTTGCCCCTCCTGGTAGGATTGTATATCCCATAAGTCACTAGCTCATGGACTCTTGCCAATTACATGAAAGAAAGCAAACTTTATATAAGTCTATGTTTAATCCATTTCCTGCCTTTTTTTAAAACCTGAGATCTCATATCTTTGAGCCTTCATAACTTTTGTGTGCAATATTTTTTTGGAATACTTTTTATTAGATAGTGTTATATTAAGTGTAACTATACTTTTTATTTTTGAAGTGTTTTGTACATCTTTTTAGTTTTGCAAAACAGTTTAGAACAGCTCTAAAGTTGTAGTAATTATTCTAGCGAAAATCGTGATTGCGCTCAAGTGATCGCGTATTTTAACTCGTAATACCAACGGTAAGCCTGACAAGCTCAAACATTTGTGCTACACTCGTAATCTGGTCCTATATAAGTCTCTAGTAAGGCCAACAATTAATATAGAGAAGAGGTGTGATAACAACTCCTTAGAGAATCTTATATCTCGCTACTTCTGCGTGCTTCTATTCAGCTATATCTTTTCAAAAATTTCAAAATCATCTCTCAAATCTTTTAGATTTTTTTTCATTGACCATTTGAGATGTGCTGCTGTTTGTTATCTGCAATTGTAAATTTTAGCACTTACTTACAAGTTCACCTCTTCAATAAGTCTTCCATATATGTCAGCTCTTGTATTAACTTACCCCGAGTTGTTAGATATACTTTACAATTAAATAATATCTTACCAAACATTTTCAAAACTTTTTTCCTTTGCTAGTATTCCATATCTAAATTGTAATGTTTAGTGTCTTCTTGTACAAAACATCACTTATATTCCTCTTACTATAACATGGCATACATAAATCGATAAATTCATACAAATGATACCTTCCTAATGCTGATATTAGTAACCATGAAAAGCCAATTAATATTTTGTGCACACTAGAGCTATGCTAAAACGATTATTTTCATGTAACATTTGTCTTCTAACTATATGAACATTTTGGCATGGTCTTGTGTTATTTCTAATACAAAATCAATGCTCAAAGACTGACATTTACTAAGGATATTACTTGTATCCTATATAGTGTGAATCTTTTCTATGTGGCCAGTGGGCTGAAAGAATCTCTACTGTTATCGATCTTACCTACAGCGAAGTTTCAGATCAATCTATTAGACCCCTTGAGTTTTTTGATTTAGTTATTACTGAGTATAGATTCTGCTTCACCTAGCCATGTTTTTATAAATCTTTTTTTTTTTTTTTTTTTTTTTTTTTTATTCTGTTGTGTTTTGAAGAAGGGACAGACCATGCTATTCGATTAAAACACGATAAGAGCAGAAATTAATATTGATTTCTTTAAGGTGAATAATACAGAATCAAGATAATTAAAAACCTCTGCTTTATTATGCAAGTAAATAAGCAATAACATTTAAAACATGATATATCAATAGAACTAAACAAATTGAGATTTTTTTGCTTATGTGCAAAAGTGAACATTTTTAATGACTTACACTTGCAAAAGTAGCCTAAAGGTTTTCTCTTTTTCTCTCTCCTTATTTATATAGTTTGACACATTACTTAATGTTCTTTTAGTTTAATATTTATATAAAGAATAAAATTAACAAATATGCTGCAAAAATATTAAAACTGGAACATTTAACTTTCCGTTCCCTCTGCTCAAACTAAGAAAATATTTAAAATTATCTTCATGTTCCTTATATTTTTCTGCAGTTAGTATATTCCTTTGGGGATTGTAATATGTGATATTGAAATTTGTTTTTTATATTATTCTCTCTAAAAAAACTTTAACACAATGTATATGAAGCCAAAAAGCTACTGATTTCTTTTTTCTTTATTCATAGTTAAAAATTTAAAACATTGCCCTTTCCCCCCCTTTATTTACATAGCAAAGGGTTCATGTAATAAATGAAAGTATTTTACTTACTCTAATAACCTGAAATATTCAAATGAAATCTAAAATTTCATAAGCGTTTTTAAATCTGTTATCTGATATTTTACTACATGAAATGCTGTAATGCTGTCAGTATATGATTACATTAAACTTAAAGTAAAAATAACTATCTAACTGTACTGTAGAAATATTAAGTATAAGCGGGGATAGGCACAGACAAAGACATTTTCCAAAGTACAGACCTTAGTGAAGAACACCAAGGTACATTTGAAATGAAAGACATTATTTTATAGTGCTTGGTGTTATTATACAGATGCAGATACCACTAATCCTATAACCAGCCCTCCTCTGGCTATACCCATTAGCCAGTGTCACTATGGTGTCTTTGTATAGTGCTTGGTATTATTATACTGATGCAGATACCACTGATCCTATAACTAGCCCTCCTCTGACCATACCCATGAGCCAGTGTCACTACTGTGTCATTATATAGTGCTGGATGTTATTATACTGATGCAGATACCACTGATCCTATAACTAGCACTCCTCTGGCTATACGCATATGCCAGTGTCACTACTGTGTCTTTGTATAGAGCTGGGTATTATTATACAGATGCAGATACACATCCAGTATTTCACTCAGGCTTTATTTATTCCATAACTTATCACCCAATATTGCTAGCAGTCTCTTGACAAGCCACTAACTTTATTCACACTACATATTTTTTTTTATTCCTATTATTTAATCAGAAATAAAAGATATACTAAGGTTGTGGCGGACACTGCAAGGGCTAGTCACGGACACCAGTGTCTGTGTACGGACACCTTGCCTATCCCTGAGTATAAGGAATAGGGAGGCCATTTTTTTTAATTATAATTTTATTGTGAAATAATAACATTTTAAAGAAACATCAAAAAATCCATACATAAGGAGTTGATCCTAAAAACAAGAGGAAAAGCCAGTTCATCTTCATCTTGGATCAAAATGTTGATATAATATAGATGCATCTCCATGAATGAAATTATAATAGATGTATAACAAGTCTGTATAACAAGGGAAGAAATTTTCTTTAATTTTGTGTATAGCAACTTTATCTTAAGTGCAGTATAGACAAAAGTATTAAGGCTATATTGTAGGGCAGTCCCTGCTATATTATCATAAACTCACAAGGGCAATAACATAGGTATGGCTATTTGTCCACTGTAGGATAAGTAGTGTCAGGCCCTGCAGATAATAAAACTGTGTGCAAATATCTGGGTCATTGTGCTGCTTTACTGTATGATACAGTTTCTTGATGTAGTAAATGTCCAATGTTGTGGCCAGATTTCCTGATTATGAAGGTATGATGTGTTCCCCCCAAAATTTCCTTACCCTACAGTCTAATCTCAACCATAGTAACCAGTCTCAAAGATTGAAGTTTATTAAAATTTCATACAATAGCATACTGATACCCAGTTATGGAACCATGAGAGTTATTAGGTAGATTTTGGTCTCTTATGCAGCTCCTGTCATTGTCACCGGCTCCCCATTGTCTCATCTGGTCCAAACATAGATCCAGCTCTGGGTGTGTCTTGCCTTTTAAAAGTGTGGTGCAGCAAGAAGTGCTCCCTCTTCCTTTTAATACAATACAATACAAGATCAGGAGTCTTCTGGTCCAAGCAAACCATTAAAGCCCAGAGGCTTTTTTGAGATGTCCCCTCATCCACAGACTAGCGTCAGGACCAGAAAAGTCCAAAGCTAACAATCTCTAAATTGTACAAGCCCTCATCAATGTTCCCTTCTGTTAGCCCTTTCTCACTGTCCCTGCCTTTGTGTTTCCCCCCTCTACTTCTGCATACTGTCACTCCTGCTTCAACTTCTTTGTTTCAACGTCTATGATTGTGTTCTGTTGTGGATGTTAGTGATGGGCTCAGTGCCTGCCAAAAGGCTGTTTGTGCTCTTCTCCTGTACACCTTTGCTATTAGGCTTAGGGCTTTACTGGTGGTGCTGCCTCGGTCATTTGTAGTATTGGATCCCCCTCTCCAAGATGACAGCACACATACTATGACTAGAACTAGTTCTGGTAACAGAAGTACTTCTAGAAGTGACCATATTGATATACAATTATTGTGGCATGGAGCAGCGGACAACAAGTATAAAGCTGGGTACTTTGTTACTAGTACAAGACACAAATGAATTAAATCAAAAGAGCATAATTACTGACATCTACCCCTTGAGTTGTGTAAAAGGACTTTATTAGCATAATACAGAAAGGGTTAAATGATATATTTTATATATATATATATATATATATATATATATATATATATATATATATATATTTATATATATCTAAAAATCAAGGAGGGACACCAGCGCTAAAACTATAACACCTGTCTCTATTGTTGAGTGTAAGAATATATAACTTACTGATCCTAAATAGAGTTAAATGAAATAAATTTCTTCTATAATGATAAAGTTAGAACCGTCTAAATATAGAAAGACAGAGTGTGATACAAAGTAGTACTGAGATGTAATGTACTTGATAATTTTCAGATAGGATGCAAGCCTAACCAAGATACAAATATTGGGAAATCCAAACCTTTTCTGGCCCCAAACAGCTTGGATAAAGGATTTTCTACCAGTACTTAGAAAAGGAGAAAGATAAAGAAAGAAAACTGAGAGAGTCCAGGATTTCCATTCCTGCAGCACCAGGAGAAAGATAAAGAAAGAAAGCTGAGAGAGTCCAGGATTTCCATTCCTGCAAAGACAACACCTACAAAAGTATCAGGATACCGTTGCTTAAATAGCCAAGAAATCACCTTTAATTACAAGAGCAGACAACTTACCTCATAGGATTGAGGTACTCTCTGGTAAGCGCATTATACTTACCTTTAACAAAGACTTGTTGAAAATCATGGAAAATAACTATTTGTAAACAGGAACATTCATTGAACTCTTTGTATACATCTAGTAGTCGACATTCCAGAGAGAAATTAGGCCAGCATCTTAGTGGACTATATTGTATAGTTGTGCGCCCTTCCTTTTGTTTTGATATCCACTTTATTACTCTATTATATATATATCTATATATATATATATATATATATATATATATACACACATAGACATACATATTGACATAGACATATATATACACATATCTGCATTTTTTTTCAACATTTGTTTGAGAAACTAATGCTGCCTGCAGCTAAATCATAATATATATCCGAATGTCAAATGCAAAAAATATGCACACACAAATATATATACTGTATATATATATATATATATACAGTATATAAATACAAATAAATGCTGCACCTCACAAGACATAATGAAGACTAAAGCAATCATCTGGGGTTGCCATGTTCCTTTTTCGTAGAGGGATTGCCTTGTATTTTGGGGATTGATCTTGTTAGGCAGGATCAGACTGATGTACTTCATGAAATTTCTTCTCTGTAAAAAGCATTATTGAGCTAAAAAAGGCTGCTCTCAGGTGGTAAATAAACAAGCTAGCAAGTTATTGAGCTGTTGTTCGCTTCTGAGAGTGTGCTTCTATTTATATATACAGTATATATATATCACCTTATGTACCCTGTACGCCGCTGGTCATTTAGCTCTGGGCTGTTAGCAAGACTCTAAGCCCTGCATCAGTGTGCCCACGCTGTTTTTGCATGCATCAGAAGTGAGGCGCTACAGAAATATCGTAATGGAAGACCCCCAATGCTAGTAATTGCAGGGACAGGGTGCCCTCTGATCCCATGCTTGTCAGTGGGAATACACTCGGTGATCAGAGTGTATCTCATGCTGCTGCTGGGGGCCTGCATGTGAATCTAGCCAACAGCAGTACAGTAACTTTGAAAAATGACATTTACTGTGTATACAATCACTGGGACAGCTAGTGTAAAGTAATTTTTATTATGCTATTTTAATGTTTTTTTATATATATAATTTATTGTAAAGTGCTTTTTGTGTTTTTTTTACCCCATAAATTTATTTTCTGCCCTTGGCAATAAAAGGGTTAAACATAATGGGCTAGATTACAAGTGGAGCACTATTGACTGTGAAAGGTTTACGCACATGTTCACAAGCTCACGGTTGTGGTTTTAGCACCCACTCATATTCAGCAACGGTTAGATTATCGCAAACTTATCCACTATTTTTTTTTTTTTTAAATTACAAGTCCCATTTTTTTTAATGGCCCACAAGATTTTTTAACCACTGCTCCCACCTCTGGATAAATAACTGGGCTTCCATGTTTTCAATATGCTTCATCTGCATATTGTTAAGATTCATTACTAAGGTGCTCACATAGGTCTAGTGTACAATTATGTTACAGATGACCAACGTGGCCTATCAGGCCGTTCTTGCCTTTTTTATCGCCATTGTGTAGCACTGCTCCTTTGATTGACTAATTGGCTTCCCTATTTGGCTATGCAAGTTCCTGAGTTTGCTTATTCACTTGCTCGTGGACAACTCTGTCTCAACACAATCATACATGCCAGGAGTCATGCCCACACGTGCAGGGTGTGTGCACTCACTGATGCTGAGGCTTATAATTTCTAAAGCATCTATATGCAGAACATGATTAGTTTATACCATGTCATAAAGGCACTTTCACTGTTGTAAATGGGAAATTTAGCAATGCCATCCTCAACAAGTGACATCCTGTCATACGATTCCCTCACACAGAGAAAGCTTGGCCTGATCTCAAGTGGGACTAATAGAATATGGATGGCATACCTAATATGTGAGGGATAATACACTGCACCCATGTTGCTCTGTGCCCACTGTGGAACCAGCAAATGGCATATGGCATCCACCAACACTTTCATTCTATCATTGTCCACTTTGTGAACAATGGCAACATGCACATTTTGAACATGTTTGTGGAGTATCCTGGATCTACTCACAACTGCTATATCTTCAGGCACAGTTGGAGGCCATAAAAAGGAATATGAATCAGCGTTCAGTACTAATGCACAGCATGCATACATACATTTGTAATGGACATTACAGGATTAAATGCACTGAAACATAGATGTGTACTTAATATGTGCCAGCCAACATTCATTTTTATCTTTGAAATTACTCTATTGTTCTCTACATCAATAAGCACACTGCCATTCAATGTTCCTTAACATCCAAAGCAGCACAGCTGTGCAGGTATTCTGTAGGCCCTGCTTACTGACAAAAGAAGTCCGCGCATGACACAGCAAGAGAGGTATTTCAACACTCAATCACTGACAGCACAGAAGGCTATTGGCTAAGCTACTATGTTAGTGACATGACAGAGGCAGACATTTGGACAGAGGAATTGAGGTCAGTATTTTAGGGACTTGGTGCTTTGTATTAAAAGATTTTGTCATATGTTAATTTTAACATGTACATGTCTTACTTTTCAATTAAAATCAGCCTTTTGTGGAAATATAATCACTGAGATGATCTGCAATGGAAAACATCTTTTGGGACAACCAAAAGGTATATGTTCTTTGTAACGTTAGTATAATGACAGAATGTAAATTTAGCCCTGCACAACAGAGTGACTTATATATACAGCTAGCTCAAGAGAAAACACAAATGACAGGCCTCTGTAAAATTAAAGAGTGGTGCGTGACATCTATACAGTTGTTTGTTTGGAAACAAAATAATGCCTCCGCCAATTTTAACAAGTAATTACAATGCATGCACACTTTTATGCAGTAGTTTCCAACATAACATTTGCTCAGTTTACTAGTTTCAGAAGCAGTATTGTGATTTACCCATGTTTTAGGGTATGCATATAGTAACATGCATTGCGTCTCAAGACAGCACACGTATATTGAGGCTGGAGATCACTATTCCTGTTCACCTCTGCAAACCCTGCAGCATATATAAGTCTTAAATGTCTATAAAAACATGGCCAAGTTTTCAACCCTAGGTGCAGTCCTGCAATCATTGTAAGCTGTGCTAAAGATGTAAATCCAATTTAATTGACCATTATCCTTTCTTGTGATGACCCTATAATTAATTGTGTATATACACATGGTATATGTGTTAATATACAGTTGTTCTAAGTGGTCTGTTATAATTGAAAAAAACATGTTCATATCCCCTCAATTAATGACGTCACAGCTCAAGCAGGCCTTTGAGCACGTAAGTGGTGTAGGGCATAGGAAATACCCTCCCAGTAATGGGCTAGATTATTAGTGGAACTTTACTTACACAAGGATTTTGCTGGTATTATGAGTTGAAAGTAAACAGTTTTTGTGCGCACGCTAACCCAACAAGCGCAAGATGCCGAACGTAGAATATTTTGCCTGCGATAACCTATACTCCTATAGAAGTCAATGGAGCAAAAAAGTTGGGGGAAAAAACTCAACTCACATGCAAACTTAATTGCATATTCTCAAGTGTGCTAACCCGACAAGAAAATATGAATATTTCACATTCCAATGTTCTGCCCGTAGAAGAATATATTTATTAATTAATACATATTTCTACATATATCTGATTGCATGTTGCCAAAATATATATATAAACCTATATATATATATATATATATATATATATATATATATATATATATATATATATATATATATATACAATAAATTTCATGCAAGAAACAAAGTCCAAGTAGACCTGTAACAAGAAGATGGTTAGTGAGTGGTGGACATAGAAAACTTTGAACCACTTAAGCAGCCATAAATGCAATCACTGGGTAAGTCCAAACAAACAGTTCAGTGCCTGTAGTATATTTTGCAAAAAAGCTGTTTATAACAAGGTCTAATACCCAATAGGAGCAAAGTGATTGTCTAAGTACACACGTATTGTACTGGCATTTTAGACACCACCCCTAGGCTGGTGTCTAAAATGCCAGTACAATACATGTGTACTTACTTAAGCCAGTCACTTGCAACTCCCCTTCCTCATCTGATATGACCTGCTTGTAGCTGACAACCACTGTAGGCGATCCTTGTCTGGCGATGAAGCCCTCCAGTCACGGCTGCAGGAAATGTCCTCAGGCAGGTCCAGGCTCCCTTCGCCAGGGTGGGCGTGTCTCCACACTGTTCGATAC
Source organism: Bombina bombina (assembly GCF_027579735.1). Lineage (NCBI taxonomy): Eukaryota > Metazoa > Chordata > Amphibia > Anura > Bombinatoridae > Bombina > Bombina bombina. The sequence goes on from NC_069500.1 coordinate 224,115,568, forward strand.
CCGGAAGTGACTTTACAGTGCGTCTCTATGCCTACGATAGGCTCCAGGTGCGGGGATAGGCAAGAAAAGGTAATGGCTGGCAACACCAATGGATGGTGCAGGACTTGAGACTTGAAAATGTGTGTAAGCGGAGTTTCCAACCGCATAAGGGTACAGTAGATTAAAAAAGCAGCAAACACAATATCAGTCAAAAGCTGGATAGTTCAGTTTATTTGGAAGTTCCAAACAATAGCTGGTAAACAGTCAGACAACACCTGACATGTTTCACGCATGCGCACATGCGCTTCATCAGAGGCTAATGATTCTATTGACAGGTGGGCTTAAGTACACATCTCTAGCCAAAAACTACACAGGGCAGCATTAACCAATCCAAATATATTACATCATAAGAAGCTATGATCTATAGGCTGAAATACGACTCTCTTCCTGTCAATATAGAAATCTACATACATAAGCTAATATCACAGTAATAGACTATAAACTCTAACTATGCAAAATAGTTATACTTAAAGTATACTTTCTACGGCGAACTCATATACATAATAACAAAAAATAAAAGAAAGTTTTATAAAAAAAATTGCTGAATGAACGTTCAAAATTTTTTCATGAGTTCTAAAAAATGACATACAAATTATAACTACAATAAGAAATAAAAAGTAAATAAAGGATGGGAAAGGGGGGGGGGAGATAAAGGGAAGGAAAATCCGTCAGACAAAAAGCAATAATAAATCATCAAATGCATATTTACAAAACATCTGAGAAAGCCCTGCTATCTCATAATGCATAATTCAAACTAATGGTAAAACTGTTAATCACAAACATTTTCCTAACGAGGAGGACATCCACTAAACTATTATTATATATTTGTATATGTATACATCTTGGTGGAATAGGGATGTGATAGTGTGCTATGATAAAGGGTTCAGTAAGTAAAGAAAAAAATCTACTTTTATGGGCCTATATTTATTCTACAAAGAGGTCCACATTGAGTCTTTTGTTCATATCTTCGGGATACCTAGTTTGTAGTTTTATGATCCAAAAGACTTCTTTTTTTGAGGAGCCTGTGTAATCTATCTCCCCACTAGGATGTCTCTTAATGCAATCTATAGCTATAATTGAGAAGTACAAACCTTGTCCATGCAGTCTAAAAATTTTTGATTCAGGGGTTTTGGGTTCTCTCTCATCTAGGGATAATAAGTGATCTCGAATCCGATCTTTAAGAGAGCGTGTTGTGACCCTACATACTGCTGATCACAGGATTTACAATGAATTAAATAAATGACAAATTGAGACGTGCAGTAGAACAAGAACTAACAGAATTATACAGAACTACACAACTCAATCCGTTTGCTATACCAAAGGATAACTTATTCAAGAAACAAAGAAAGGCCCTTACCAAATTGCAGCAGAATGAGAACATAGTCATTACTCAAGCAGACAAGGGAGGAGCGGTAGAGGTGTTGAACCAAAATGATTACATTACAGAAATCCAATCACAACTTAGTGATACTTCATTATGTACCAAACTCACATTCAACCCAACCTCTTCATTCAGTAATAAAATGTCATATCTGTTTTTTGAACAAAGACTTAGCCACTTTTCTACTAAAAGATGATCCTACCACCCCCTACTTTTGCACAGTGACAAAAATCCATAAAAGCCTAACAAAACCACCTGGGAGGCCAATTGTGGCCAGCAATAGATCACTGTGTGAGTGATTTGGGGGATTGCTTGATCATATACTTCAACCCATAATGCTAGAATTGCTAGGCTATATCAGAGATAGCTCTCACTTAATTACCCAACTTAAAGGGATTGACTGGAAACCTAATTATAAATGGGTCACAGTGGACATGACAGCTTTGTATTCTAATATACCTCATACCAAGGGTTTAGAAGCTGTCAATAACATTCTACATAGGCATTCAATTTATAGTGATTAGTATATCTTATTCATTGTACAAATCACAGAATTCCTACTTAATCACAATTTCTTTATGCACCAAGGGGAGTATTGTCTGCAAAGATGCGGTACGGCAATAGGGGCAGAATTTGCCCCGTCTATGCCAATATTTATATGGGGTGGCTTGAATACAACTGCATTTTTTCAGAAGATTTCCCCTTAAAGAAAAACGTAATATTTTATAGTTGTTTTATCAATGACATAGTGATTATTTGGAAACAGAATGACGCCTATTTATCAAGCTGTAAACTATGCTGCATTCTCCGGCACCAATACGCTCGCCTGACATCGCCTAACATAGTGGCCGCGGACCTGAATACGCTCTCCTTATTTATCAAAAAAGCTGTCAAAAAGTGTGCACCAAGTAAGGGGCGATGAGCAGCGGACTGTTGTTAACTAGCAGTCATCGATCTCGCTGCTATTTAGCTTTTTTTGGACAAACAAACTCAACTCACATGCAAACTCAATTGCATATTCTCAAGTGTGCTAACACGACATGAAAATATGAATATTTCACATTCCAATGTTCTGCATGTAGAAGAATATGTTCTATTTATTCATTAATACATATATATAATAATATATATATATATATATATATATAGGGAGTGCAGAATTATTAGGCAAGTTGTATTTTTGAGGATTAATTTTATTATTGAACAACAACCATGTTCTCAATGAACCCAAAAAACTCATTAATATCAAAGCTGAATAGTTTTGGAAGTAGTTTTTAGTTTGTTTTTAGTTATAGCTATTTTAGGGGGATATCTGTGTGTGCAGGTGACTATTACTGTGCATAATTATTAGGCAACTTAACAAAAAACAAATATATACCCATTTCAATTATTTATTTTTACCAGTGAAACCAATATAACATCTCAACATTCACAAATATACATTTCTGACATTCAAAAACAAAACAAAAACAAATCAGTGACCAATATAGCCACTTTTCTTTGCAAGGACACTCAAAAGCCTGCCATCCATGGATTCTGTCAGTGTTTTGATCTGTTCACCATCAACATTGCGTGCAGCAGCAACCACAGCCTCCCAGACACTGTTCAGAGAGGTGTACTGTTTTCCTTCCTTGTAAATCTCACATTTGATGATGGACCACAGGTTCTCAATGGGGTTCAGATCAGGTGAACAAGGAGGCCATGTCAATAGATTTTCTTCTTTTATACCCTTTCTTGCCAGCCACGCTGTGGAGTACTTGGACGCGTGTGATGGAGCATTGTCCTGCATGAAAATCATGTTTTTCTTGAAGGATGCAGACTTCTTCCTGTACCACTGCTTGAAGAAGGTGTCTTCCAGAAACTGGCAGTAGGACTGGGAGTTGAGCTTGACTCCATCCTCAACCCGAAAAGGCCCCACAAGCTCATCTTTGATGATACCAGCCCAAACCAGTACTCCACCTCCACCTTGCTGGCGTCTGAGTCGGACTGGAGCTCTCTGCCCTTTACCAATCCAGCCACGGGCCCATCCATCTGGCCCATCAAGACTCACTCTCATTTCATCAGTCCATAAAACCTTAGAAAAATCAGTCTTGAGATATTTCTTGGCCCAGTCTTGACGTTTCAGCTTGTGTGTCTTGTTCAGTGGTGGTCGTCTTTCAGCCTTTCTTACCTTGGCCATGTCTCTGAGTATTGCACACCTTGTGCTTTTGGGCACTCCAGTGATGTTGCAGCTCTGAAATATGGCCAAACTGGTGGCAAGTGGCATCTTGGCAGCTGCACGCTTGACTTTTCTCAGTTCATGGGCAGTTATTTTGCGCCTTGGTTTTTCCACACGCTTCTTGCCACCCTGTTGACTATTTTGAATGAAACGCTTGATTGTTCGATGATCGCGCTTCAGAAGCTTTGCAATTTTAAGAGTGCTGCATCCCTCTGCAAGATATCTCACTATTTTTGACTTTTCTGAGCCTGTCAAGTCCTTCTTTTGACCCATTTTGCCAAAGGAAAGGAAGTTGCCTAATAATTATGCACACCTGATATAGGGTGTTGATGTCATTAGACCACACCCCTTCTCATTACAGAGATGCACATCACCTAATATGCTTAATTGGTAGTAGGCTTTCGAGCCTGTACAGCTTGGAGTAAGACAACATGCATAAAGAGGATGATGTGGTCAAAATACTAATTTGCCTAATAATTCTGCACTCCCTGTATATATATATATATATATATATATATGTATATATATATATATATATATATATATATAAAACAGGCACAAGGGAGGGCACTCACGGGTCTTTATAACATCCAAACTATCTTTATTAAGTGTATAACATCACATAAAATTCGACGTTTCTGCTACTTCAGTGAGCCTTTCTCAAGACAATCTTGTTAACTTCTCAGTACAGCATCTCATGCCGCCATTCCTAATCAGTGTATATCACACCTATTTGATGTTGGGGGTGTGAACACACAAATAATAGAAGCTCGGCTTGGTCACATGATGTTACAAACAGAGGTGTGTAGTTCCTCTGGCTATTTGATTGGTCAGTTTTCGGCAGTGTGTTAAACACTGACATTCAGCCTGTTTTTAACTTAGTATGTGTATCTAGTTGTTTTATATATATTTGATCCACTTTGGTTGTTTATTGAATACACACTTATAACGCTTATATGTAAAGCTTGTCACTTTATTATTTGTGTTAGATTGCACACACAAATATGTAATGTTTTGTAAACATTTCTGTTGCTATAGTGATTGTACTTTGCACACGGCCTGTGGGGATTGGTTCAACCAATTGGGGTGGGGCTTGATAGGCCTATATAAATTTGAATATTTGCACTATTTGACTGTCAGAAGAAGGGATTCTGTATCCTGAAGGGTTACAAGAATAAAGATTTTGTTTGCTCTGAGACGACCGAAGTCCAGTGAGTGCTTTCTACACAAATTGCTTCTAATAACCCCTACAGCACCCTGGCAGTTGGAGACTATCAGTGCGAGTGCATCCACATTACAAACAAATACTGAATTTTTTTGTAGTGCACCCACACCGCAAAGGCTGCCATTGGGCTACTTTAGATCACTACCCTTCTTACTTTATCTGCAGTCACTACAGATATCAACATGACGGACACAGGGAGTTACTCCATAGACTTGATGGACAAACAAACTCAACTCACATGCAAACTCAATTGCATATTCTCAAGTGTGCTAACCCAACATGAAAATATGAATATTTCACATTCCAATGTTCTGCATTTTGAAGAATATGTTCTATTTATTCATTAAAACATATTTCTACATATATCTGATGGTATGTTGCCAAAATATATATTTATACCTATATATATATAGGAGACGATCAGTGAGAGTGCATCCATACTACAAACAAATACTGAATTTTTCGTGTAGTGCACCCACACCTAAGGCTGCCATTGGCCTGCTTTAGTTCACTACCCTTCCTACTTTATTTGCAGTCACTACAGATATCAACATGAGGGACACAGGGAGTTACTCCATAGACTTGATGGACAGACAAACCTATGAGCCTGATGATGATAATAATGAGGACACCTTTACAGAAGAAGATGCTGAGAGCCTCCGTTTTGGATGTATTGAGGAACCACAATTGGAAAGAAACAGTACAAACATTGTACAACTCCCTCACAAAATTGAAACAAAGAGTGGTGGACCTCACGTTGCATGGTACATACTTATCGGTGCTCGGTGCTCGTTTGACTTAATGCTGCTGGTAATCAGGGAGGTGGGATGCCTCCTGAAGGATATTAAGATCAGGATTACCAAATCTGAGAAAGGACATGTGAGCAACATAAGAGCGGACACCACTGAGAACTGGATGGAGAAACTCACAACCCAACTGAGAATATACGTACAGTACATGCATGAATTAGTTGCTTTTAAAAATAGGAAACTACAGACGATCACACTTGACTATAACCACAAGAGTGTATACAGGTGGCTCCTCTCACCAGAAGAAAAAAAGAGCATTTTGACCCAGAAGGGACAGAAAATACAAGAAAAAAAGCCCTGACCACTGTAAATACCAGTTCAGGGGACAGTACAGATCCTGATACAAAAAAAAGTATTACCAATCCCAACACACAGGGTATAACCACACGCTCTACAGGTAATAGAGGTGGACAACATTGGACACACCAATCGGATCATTGTGCAATATTGCCACCAATTGCAGCTCATCCATCATCGGTACATTTTTTAGGCCGAGGCAGAGGCCATGAGGAGAGGGGGGCACTGCCCACCACCCACGACCACAAAGGAGATAACTAACATTGTATTTAATATTATCTCCAGAAGCCTCACTGAAACAGTCACTGCTACTCGACAATGGACTATCTTTTGTACCCACAAGAAAAATTGATAAGCTTGACACTTTTATTGACATCCAACGCTTTAGGAGGAATCTATGCTTAAAGGGATTTTTGGAAATGGCATGGAGACACATAGCCCTTTAAAAACCAAAGGATCCTTTGATCCCAATTCTAACAATACGTCTATATGTGAAATACAGCCCACTGGAGGGTGTCTTTCAGTTCTTGCAGCCTGTAGAAAACGTGTACATATTAGTGACAGGCGGGGCTATTCGCCCTATTGGATATTCTCAGCAGAGGTGTGGCTACACTAACCACGCTTACATACACACCGATAAAAACGGCACATTTATAATGTGCCTTCATAATGATACATTGGATTGCAGCCTATAATATTCTGCCACATCACACCCTATTTGATGTTGGGGATGTGAAGCTTGGCTTAGTCACATGATGTTATACAGGGAGGAGTGCAGTTCCATGGAGACACATGGCCCTTTAAAAACCAAAGGATCCTTTGATCCCAGTTATAACAATACGTCAATTATAACAAGATAGCTGACAAAACAGATTCATAAAAAAGATGTCCCATCCATACCTGATAATCTATCAAAGGCAGAATGCACAGCATTAACCTCTTTAAGCAACAACAAATTGATAGTCATCCGCCCATCAGACAAAGAAGGTGCCATTGTACTGATGAATCTAAGTGACTACAGAAACGAAGCACTGTGCCAACTATCTTATAACAACACCTACCTGAGACTCTTTAAATATCAAACACCAAGCTTCAAGAAGGAGATTGATGCACAACTACAGAACTGGATGACAAGGACTGTATTAAACCACCGGGCAGACCAATAGTATCAGCAAGGGGCTCACTACTCCAACCACTGGCACAATTTGTTGACTTTTTCCTACAGCCTTTGGTTAAAAGAATGTGCTCATACATCCAGGACTCCAACAGCTTTATTGAACAGATTACACAACTAGCGGAGATTGAGGAGATGGATCTACTTGTAACACTGGATGTATCCAGTTTATACAAAGTGATACCACACTCACTGGGTAGCCAAGCAGTGACCAAATGGCTCAGACAAGTATCCTATATAGGCCCATCTTCAGAGGTTCTAATTGAGATGTTAACCATCTGCCTCACAAAGAATTACTTCATATTCAAAAAGATTTTCTATCTCCAAATCTCTGGTACAGCGATGGGTTCAAATGTGGCACTATAGCTGGTTAATCTTTTTATGGCGGAATATGAAACAGAACAGATAAAAGTGTTGGAGCAAAAAGAAATTGTCTTCTACTGTAATTATATAGACGACTTGTTCCTAATTTTGAAGGGGGATAATCACTCTCTGAACAACTGGGTTGACACATTGAACAGGATTGAAGCAACCATCAGATTTTAACATACATATCATCAAGAGACATCTGATTTCCTAGATGTAAGGTTGTTCAAATAAGAAATGAAGTTTGGTACTAGCTTTTTTAGAAAAATGACTGACAGGAACTTAACTCTACATGCCATGAGTTGCCATCAGCCTTCCCTTATTCGCAACATCCCTAAGGCTTAGTTTCAATGTGTGATTAGAAATAACACCAACACTGAGAGATGTAATGATCAACTAAACAAAATGACAGACAGGTTCATCCAGCGAGGATATAAGAAGAGATTACTACTTACACACCTGCAAAAAAAATCATCACTAATGCTCTAAGGGAAGAATGGAAATTAATCCAAACAAACAATACGCTTCCATTTAAACAATGTGACTCTCCACGTATAGCCTATAGGAGGGGCCAAAATCTGAGGGATGTTTTAGTCAGAACTGACATTATACCTGATGAAGGAGCACAAAAGTGGCTAAAAAAGAAATTGGGTTGCTTCAGATACCCAGACTGTGTGACCTGCAATAGCATGCTAGCAGGCACGACATTCCAGCATCCAATTCAGACTAAAAATACAAGATTGAGGCCTTTCTCACCTGTACTACAGAATATATTATATACCTACTGAACTGTTCCTGTGGAAAGTTTTATGTAGGTAAAATAATAGACGATGCAAGAACTCGGCTTGCTAACCATCGCTCCAGCATACGCACAGCAATACGGATTGTCAAAACAGAACAACATTTTCTAGAGGCTGGCCACACAGTGAAAGGAATTAGATTCAGGATCATTGACCATGTTCCGCCACTCAGACGAGGAGGAAATAGAGCCAAAACACTTTTATTAAAAAAAGCCAGATGGATTTATGAATTGGAAACTTTGTTTCCAAAAGGACTGAACGTTCAAACAAGCTGGCAATGTTTTTTATGAAGCTCTGTGATAATCTTATACCCTCTCTAAGATGATGCATTTCTGTGTTCTTGTTCTTCATTTTTTCTCTTTTTTTCCTCTTTTTTCTTTCATCCCCACCCCCTTTCCACTTTGGAATTTTTGTTTTTATTAATTGGTCAACATATTATTATCCCCCCTTTTGACGCAGAGTACCGGTGTATATATTGTTTTGGTCCGTTTGTACTTCTTACAATATTTTTATTTAACAGCTGTATTGAAATACAGCCCACTGGAGGGCAGTGTCGTCACTAGGGTTGGTGTCACTCGGTGCGGTAAGTTATGGTGTCACCCCCCCCCGAAAGCAGAAACACACAAAAACACAGACACACACACATACAAACACTCAGACACACTTAAAAACATACTCAAATGCACACACAAACACTCGGAAACACACTCAGACACACACACAAAAACACACACACAAAAACACTGACACACACATACAAAATATGTAAACTGCACTGCATTAATTATAAAGCTGATGCTTTAGAGCTGCTCCCTGGCTCAGCAGAGCATCAAATGAAAGATAAACAGAGCACTCTAAAATAAATCACTGAAGAAAAGGTTTAGGTGCACAAACTATGAAAATTCTGCTCTCTGACTCTTTTCCAAGTCTGTCAGTGCACAGTCCCGGGCCGCGTGCCTACCGCTTCTTATGGCCAATCACCTCTGCACTTGGCTCACCCCCAGACCCCCACCCACCCTCCTACCTGTTCAGTGTGCACTTAGTGTACCGTAACCGTACCGGTATGGTGGGCATCATACGTGCCTCCTTCACTTTAGAGACAGTGTCAGACAGTCATGCAGTCAGGTGCCAGGACGATTTCCCAGTTCCCGTTTAGAGAGACAGCACAGCAGTGAGTGACTCCACTGCTCCACATGTCACTGAGCAGTGAGCACAGATAGGCAGGCAGGTTTAGGCTAGCAGCGCAACTTTGCAAGCCCCACGGCACGCCCACAACATTCATAGAGAAATTGGGCAGGGGAGAAGCAAAGTACAAACAAGCAAAAGCAGCTGGGAAAACTATTTGTTGAAATTGCAGCACTGGCTCAAGGGGCAAAAAACATTGTGTGTCTACAACTTCCCCATGTTCACAAATGCCAGCCCCTCTAATAAAAATATCTATGCATCTCAACTTTGTATTTCTTTGAATTTCAATAAAATTAAATTTTGGTGTCACCCCCTGGAGGGTGTCACCCAGGTGCGGCCCGCACCCCCCGCACCCCCTAGTGACGCCACTGCTGGAGGGTGTCTTTTAGTTCTTGCAGCCTGTAGAAAATGTGTACATATTAGTGATAGGCGTGGCTACACCAACCACACTTACATACATGCCAATAAACACGGCACATTTAGCCTTCATAATGATACATTGGACTGCAGCCTATAATATTCTGCCACATCACGCCCTATTTGATGTTGGGGGTGTGAAGTTCAGCTTAGTCACATGATGTTATACAGGGAGGAGTGCAGTTCCTTCTGGCTAGTTAATTGTCCCGTTTTCGGCAGTGTGTTAAAAATTGACATTCAACCTGTTTTTAACTTAGTATGTGTATCTAGGTGTTTGTTTTATATATTTGATCCACTTTGGTTGTTTATTGAACACACGCTTATAACATGTAAAGCTTGTCACTTTATTATAAGTGTTAGATTGCACACACAAATATGTAATGATTTGTAAACATTTCTGTTGCTATAGTGATTGTACTTTGCACGCATCACTGTGTGATTTTTGCACACGTCCTGTAGGGATTGGTTCAACCAATTGGGGTGGGCTTGATAGGCCTAAATAAGTTTGTATGTTTGCACTATTTTACTGTCAGAAGAAGGGATTCTGTATCCCCAATCGTTACAAGAATAAAGATTTACGGCTAGTTTACGAGTTGTGCGTTAAGGTAAAAAAGCAGCGTTTACAGGTCCTAACGCTGCTTTTTTACGCCCGCTGGTATTACGAGTCTTGCAGGTTTAGGGGCCCGCACACTTTTTTGGCCTTACCGCAAACCGGCTTACGTAAACTTTGTAAACCCTTTTTTCTATGGGACTTCCATAGCGCCGGTATTATGAGTCTGTCCTGGGAGGCCAAAAAGTGAGCAGTACACCCTCTACCTCCAAGATCCCTAACGCATTCTAAAGTCAGTAGTTATGGGTTTTACACTACAACGCCGTAGCATAAAACTCATAACTAAAGTGCTAAAAAGTACACTAACACCCATAAAACTACCTATTAACCTCTAAACCGAGGCCCTCCAGCATCTCAAACACTATAATAACATTTTTAACCCCTGATCTGCCGCTCCGGACATCGCCGCAACTATAATAAACATATTAACCCCTAAACCGCCGCACTCCCACCTCACAAACACTATTTAAATATTATTAACCCCTAATCTGCCGCCCCTAACATCGCCACCACCTACATTATATTTATTAACCCCTAATCTGCCGCCCCCAAGTCGCCGTCACTATATTAAATGTATTAACCCCTAAGTCTAACCCTAACCCTAACACCCGCAACTTAAATATAATTTAAATAAATCTAAATAAAATTACTATCATTAACTAAAGTATTCCTATTTAAAACGAAATACTTACCTATAAAATAAACCCTAAGCTACCTACAATATATCTAATAGTTACATTGTAGCTAGCTCAGGGTTTATTTTTCTTTTACAGGCAAGTTTGTATTTATTTTAACTAGGTAGAATAGTTATTAAATAGTTATTAACTCTTTAATAACTACCTAGCTAAAATAAATACAAATTTACCTGTAAAATAAAACCTAACCTAAGTTACAATAACACCTAACACTGCACTATAATTAAATAAATTCCCTACATTAAATACAATTAAATAAATTAAATTAAATTAGCTAAATCACCAAAAAAACCCCACTAAATTACAAAAAATAAAAAACTAATTACAGATCTTTAAACTAATTACACCTAATCTAATAGCCCTATCAAAATAACAAAAAGCCCCTCCAAAATAAAAAAAAACCCTAGCCTAAACTAAACTACCAATAGCCGTTAAAAGGGCCTTTTGCGGGGCATTGCCCCAAAGAAATCAGCTCTTTTTCCTGTAAAAAAAATACAAACACCCCTCCAACAGTAAAAACCACGACCCACACAACCAACCCCCCAAATAAAATACTAACTAAAAAAACCTAAACTCCCCATTGCCGTGAAAAGGGCATTTGTATGGGCATTGCCCTTAAAAGGGCATTTAGCTCTATTGCAGCCCAAAGTCCCTAATCTAAAAAATAAACCCACCCAATACACCCTTTGTCATGATTCTTACTCATTGCACTATCTTTGCCATCATGCACATACTTTTTTTTACTAGACGCTGTCTCTTTAAATTCTCAACTTACCTGAACCAAGTCTATATAACCTGGACACGCCCCTTTCCACACTGCTTTAGTATTGAGTAACTAGGGAGTTTCCTGCAAGCACCTAGCTAAGAGATACAAGCCTTTACAAACTTTTGGAACAGAATTAACAGAGGATTTTCTCTAACTATCACAGCACAAGACTTTCAACTCCAACAGCACACAACGCTGAAACAACAACCAACTCCTGTTCACTTAAATCAGTGGCTTCACATCCTTACCTGGAACAACAACTCTGCAGGATTTATTACAAGCTTCATTTCATTACAGTAGTTTCCCAGTGAGTACACTTGTCTTCATTTGTTTGCTAAACAGCTCCTTCCTTTTCCCAGCAACTGTTTCAAGTTCCTATCGCTGCTCCACCCACTCTCTCTGAGTGAAACCACTGCAGCCACAGCCATCTCTCACTGTGAGTCTCAGACAGCCTGTCACTAAGAACTGCAGATCCTCCCTGTTTCTGCGTGAACACACAGCAGCCACAGCACAAGGCTTACTGAGAGATCAGACTGCCTGTCTCAAGAATAACAGCACCAGTGCAGCGCTGCTGCATGTCTCCCTGACTGGGAGCTAGCTGACCATTTTTACCATACATCTGCAAACCACAGTTTCAACTACTGATTCCAGTCTGCCTGCCCATTGTGGGTAAATGTTGGAAATATAAGACTTAATATATTGACATTTGCCAAGGTACCAGGTTGTTACTGTAAAACCCTCAGACAACCTTACACTATCTAGCAGACATTCATATTAATTAGTAACAATGCAGTTGTAATCCACAAATCCAACTATTAGCACGCAATTCATAACAAAATACTAAAGCTATAACATGGATCCAGCGGAACTTCCTCAGGTTGTGTATTCCTTTTCACAGCGAGTGGATCAAGTCTCTCACGGTCTCAGAGAGCTCCAGATACAGGTTGACAGTCTCAAAAGTTTAATGAGAGACTCCTGTCCCGAACCGCAAGTCTGTTTGCCAGACAAATTCTCTGGAGACAGAGCCTTCTTCAATCAGTTCAAGAATGCCTGCAGGCTCCTGTTCACGCTCAAACTTAAGACGTATCATACAGAACGTATTAAGGTGTTGACTGTAATATCATTTCTCATGGGTGAACCCAGGAATTGGGCAGACTCCTTCTTTGATTCTGACCATCCCATACTCACTTCCCTGGATGATTTCTTCGCTGAGATGGGAATCCTATACGAAGACACGAATAGACAGCTCACTGCGGAGTCAAAGATGAGATCACTCAGGCAGGGGAAAAGACCTGTCGAGGAGTACTTGACTGAGTTCAAGCAGTATTGCAAAGATACCGAATGGAGCGTCATAGCCCTGAGGAACCAGTATCACCTTGGCCTGTCTGACCCCATGAAGGACGAATTAGCACGCACAGAGCTACCCAGGCGGCTTGAAGGGTTGATTGCCCTGAGTATTCAAATCGATAGATGACTCAGAGAATGAAGATTAGAAAGGGTGGCCTCTGAGGTTAAAACACCTACCTTTCATCCAAAACCCAGCAGTACCCAGGTAGCAGAGCCAATGGATATTGGGTTTGCAAAGGGTCCATTACAACCCGAAGAGAGAAATTGTCGCAGATCAAAGAACCTGTGTATGTATTGCGCTTCGCCATCACATTCTGTGAGAGACTGCCCTCTCCTACAAAGGCAGAAAAACGGTAAGTCCCACTATCATGATAATTGTCTAGCAACCAAGGTCCAAAATGTAGCTTACTGTTCTCTCTCTCCTCCTACAGTTGGACTGCCATCAAATCTGCAGAGAAGCAATCATCGATTCAGTAGCCTACGCTAGTTTCATTGATGCAGATCTTGTACATAAAATTAAAATACCCCTTGTTTTGAAAAGCAAACCAGTGTCTATCAGAGTCATTGATGGGACCCTAATCAGTACTGGGCCCATCACCCATCAGACCATTCCTCTCAAAGTAACTTCCTTGACATCACACATAGAGTATATATCTTTTGATGTGATAACTTCACCTTTATTTCCCATAGTTCTAGGGCTGTAGTGGCTATAGATTCACCAGCCTACTATCAATTGGAATGATCTACAGATTTCGTTCGATTCAACTTATTGTAAGGATACCTGCTTCTCGCATCCAAGTATTTGCCATTTGAATGAGATACAGATACCAGCTGAGTATAACGATTTTCAAGATGTGTTCAGCAAGAAGGAGGCAGAAACCCTACCTCCTCAACGGCATTACGACTGCCCCATAGAACTCATTCCAGGATCCGATATACCCTATGGACATATCTATCCGTTATGAAAACCCGAACTGGATCACTTGAAGACATACATCTCTGAAAATTGATAAAAGGGTTTCATAAGGCCTTCTACTTCGCCAGCTGGGGCTGGCATATTTTTCGTTAAGAACAAAGACCAATCCCTAAGACTGATTATTGACTACAGGGAGCTAAATAAAATAACCATCAAGAATCGCTACCCCCTACCATTAATCCCATAACTCATCGAACGACTCAGTCATGCAAGGATAGTCACGAAATTGGACCTGAGAGGGGCATATAACTTAATATGTATTCGTCAAGGGGACGAGTGGCTTACAGCCTTCAGAACCCGGTATGGGTTATATGAGTATATGGTAATGCCATTTGGGCTGTTCAATGCCCCTGCTAAGTTTCAATATCTGATCAATGATATTTTTAGAGACCTTCTTGACATCTGTGTTATTGTTTACTTGGATGATATCCTTATATATTCAAAAGACTTGGAGGACCATAAATACATGTGAGATGGGTACTAACAAGGCTGCGTCACCATCGTCTCTATGCCAAACTAGAGAAATGCCTGTTCTACACTACAGATATAACCTTCCTCGGTTATCACATCTCCCCGCATGGCATTGAGATGGACAAGACCAAAGTTGACACAATACTGAATTGGCCGGTGCCAACAACTAGGAAAGAGCTACAACGTTTCTTGGGCTTTGCCAATTATTACAGAAAATGTATTAAACATTTTTAAACGATCACTAAACCACTTACTATCTTTACAAGTGTCAAGAACACTTTCCAATGGAACCCTGTTGCGCATAAGATTTTCGAATCTCTTAAAAAAAAGTTTTGTGAAGCCCCTATCCTTCAATTTCCAGACCCAGAACTGCCATATATACTCGAAGTAGATGCATCGGATACAGCACTTGGATCCATCCTATCACAATGAAAAACCCCTGCTGAACCAATACATCCGGTAGCTTACTATTTGAGGGTAATGACTCCAGCCGAACTTAACTATCCCATAGGAGAGAAGGAAAAATTGGTCATAAAAACTTCCCTAGAAGACTGGAGGCATCTACTCGAAGGTACCAAATACCCAATCCTGATCTACACAGATCATAAAAACCTGGAATACCTCCGCACCAGTAGGATCCTCTCCTCCAGACAACTCAGGTGGAATGTTTTCTTCTCCAGATTCTCATTTCATATAACTTATCAACCTGGTAGTAAGAACGGCAAAGCAGACGCATTATCGAGGAAAGATATGATACCAATTCCTATTAACCATCCAACCACTATCATTCGACCTGACCAGATCATCGCCCTTTTACCATCCTTCATACAAATTCTACAAAAGAGTCAAAAAGAAGAAACCGTTAAACCTAAGGAACCCCTTGAATTGAAAGGAGATGGTCTTTTATACTACAAAGACAAGATCTACTTACCTACTAACTTGCGCCAGACCATCCTGTGTGAAAACCATGACTCACCTATCGCTGGGCATCTGGGTATTTCCAAAACAGTTGATCTGATTAGAAGGATATACTGGTGCCTTCCCTCCAAGAACAAGTAAGAGAATACATATTCTCATGCCCTACTTGCATGGTCTCCAAAACAGAAAGGAAAAGGCCTTTTGGACTTCTCATACCTCTACCAATCTCAGACAGACCTTGGCACACTATTGGGTTGGATTTCATAGTAGATCTACCACTCTCCAACAAATAGAATACTATTCTAGTCATCCTGGATCACCTATCAAAAATGTCCCACTTCATACCTTACCACAAGCTATCCACATCATCTGAAACTGCATCACTGTTCCTCCACAACGTCTTGAAGCTCCACAGGATGCCACAAGTGATTATATCTGATAGAGGTACCCAATTTACGTCACGTTTGTGGAGGCAATTATTCAAAACAATGCAAATTGAACACCAATATTCTACCTCGTTCCATCCTCAAAGCAATGGGCAAATGGAGCGAGTCAACCAATGGCTCAAGCAATATCTTAGGTGTTATTGTTCGCATCAACAAACACAATGGTCACAGACCTTGGCGATGGCAGAATATGCGTACAACAATGCTGTTAACACTCAAAAATCTCCTTTTTATGCCAACTATGGATTTCACCCCTCATTCCAGCTCCTTCCGGTTACAGATACTACTTGTCACCAAGTAGACAATACCACTAACTCCCTTCTTGATCTCTTTCATCACCTGAAGGAGATACATCCCCTGAAGGAGAACATTGCTGAAGCACATACGTCCCAAAAACGTTACTATGACCTCAAAAGAAGAGCTCCACCACCATATCAGGTTGGGGACCAGGTATGGCTATCCACTAAGCACATCAGGTTGAAGACTCCCTGCAAGAAACTCAGCGACACTTTCATAGGTCCTTTTCGTATTATCAGAGTTGTCAACGTGAATGCAGTCATTCTTGATCTCCCTTCTTCTTACCGCATCCATCCCACATTCCACGTATCTCTCCTAAAACCTTATCTGGCCACCCAACATGACACACAACAAGTTCCTACGGATTGTTTCCCTGATGATGAGACTGAGTCCGAGGTTGAGAAGATTTTGGATTCCCGAATATAGAAAGGAGTCTTGCAATATCTTATACGTTGGAAGGGCTATACACCAGAAGAAGATTCCTGGGAACCGTATGACTACATCCAAGCTCCATGCTTGGTCTCCTTATTCCATAGGCCACGGTTTACAGCTGGTGGGCAGCTGCCTGGGAAGGGGGGTATGTCATGATTCTTATTCATTTCACTATCTTTGCCATCATGCGCATACTTTTGTTTACTAGACGCTGTCTCTTCAAATTCTCAACTTACCTGAACCAAGTCTATATAACCTGGACACGCCCCTTTCCACACTGCTTTAGTATTGAGTAACTAGGGAGTTTCCTGCAAGCACCTAGCTAAGAGATACACGCCTTTAAACCTTTAAAAACTTTTGTAACAGAATTAGAGGATTTTCTCTAACTATCACAGCACAAGACTTTCAACTCCAACAGCACACCTGCTGAGACAACGCTGAAACAACAACCAACTCCTGTTCACTTAAATCAGTGGCTTCACATGCTTACCTGGAACAACAACTCTGCAGGATTTATTACAAGCTTCATTTCATTACAGTAGTTTCCCAGTGAGTACACTTGTCTTCGTTTGTTTGCTAAACAGCTCCTTCCTTTTCCCAGCAACTGTTTCAAGTTCCTATTGCTGCTCCACCCACTCTCTCTGTGTGAAACCACAGCAGCCACAGCCATCTCTCAGTGTGAGTCTCAGACAGCCTGTCACTAAGAACTGCAGATCCTCCCTGTTTCTGTGTGAACACACAACAGCCACAGCACAAGGCTTACTGAGAGATCAGACTGCCTGTCTCAAGAACAAAAGCACCAGTGCACCAGTGCAGCGCTGCTGCATGTCTCCCTGACTGGGAGCTAGTTGACCATTTTTATCATACATCTGCAAACCACAGTTTCAACTACTGATTCCTGTCTGCCTGCCCATTGTGGGTAAATGTTGGAAATATAAGACTTAATATTTGCCAAGGTACCAGGTTGTTACTGTAAAACCCTCAGACAACCTTACACTGTCTGGCAGACATTCATATTAATTAGTAACACCACAGTTGTGATCCACAAATCCAGCTATTAGCAAGCACACAATTCATAACACACTTAAAAAAATCCTAACACTAAACCCCCGAAGATTCACTTACCGGGAGAAGTCTTCATCCAAGCGGCAAGATGTCCTCAACGAAGCCGGCAGAAGTGGTCCTCCAGACGGGCAGAAGTGGTCCTCCAGATGGGTAGAAGAGGTCCTCCAGACGGGCAGAAGTCTTTATCCAGACGGCATCTTCTATCTTCATCCTTCCGGCGCGGAGCGGGTCCATCTTCAAGACATCTGACGCGAAGCATCCTCTTCTTCTGACGGCTTCTTTGTAATGAAAATCACTTTAAGTGACGTCATCCAAGATGGCGTTCCTTAGATTCTGATTGGCTGATAGAATTCTATCAGCCAATCGGAATTAAGATAGAACAAATCCTATTGGCTAAAGCAATCAGCCAATAGGATTGAACTTCAATCCTATTGGCTGATCTTTTATTGGAGGATTTTTTCTACCTTAATTCCAGTGGCGACATTGGGGGAGGGAGATTAGGGGTTTAATAAATATAATGTAGGTGTCTGTGATGTTGGGGGCAGCAGATTAGGAGTTCATAAGTATAATGTAGGTTGCGGCGGTGTTCCGGAGCGGCAGATTAGGGGTTAATAAGTATAATGCAGGTGTCGGCGATGTCGGGGGTGGCAGATTAGGGGTTAATGAGTGTAAGAGTAGGGGTTTTTAGACTCGGGGTTCATGTTAGGGTGTTAGGTGTAAACATAAAATGTGTTTCCCCATAGGAATCAATGGGACTGCGTTACTGAGTTTTACGCTGCTTTTTGGCAGGTGTTAGACTTTTTCTCAGCCGGCTCTCCCCATTGATGTCTAAGGGGAAATCGTGCATGAGCACGTACGACCAGCTCACCACTGACTTAAGCAGCGCTGGTATTGGAGTGCTGTAAGGAGCTCAATTTTGTTCAACGCTCACTTCTTGCCTTTTAATGCTGGGTTTGTAAAAACCTGTAATACCAGCGCTGCAGGTAAGTGAGCGGTGAGACAAAACTGCTCGTTACCACCGCATAGCTCCTAACGCAAAACTATATATATATATATATACACACACAAAGAGAAGTGCACTCACAGGAACGAACAACTAGATCAATATCATTGTTAGCCTGTTCTATGGTGATTACCACCTGGGTGCAGCTTTTTAGCCTAGTAATGCTTTTCACAGAGTATTGGGCCTAGTCAGTGAGGTGTAGCCATATTCCTCTAAGCACACTGAGCAAGGAGTCCACGTCTGGCTGCCTCTTTTTCCCATAGGGAGACTAAATACATACAGAGAGAAGTGCACTCACAAGAACGAACAACTGGCTCAATACCATTGTTAACCTGTTCTATGGTGATTTACCACCTGGGTGTAGCTTTTTAGCCCAATATTTCTTTTCACAGAGTAGAAATTTCCTGTAGTATATCAGTCTGATCCCGCCTATTACGGTCAGTCCAGCGCCAAAATACCAGGCAATTCCTCTACGAACAAGGAACACAGCAACCCCAGACGAACGTTTCGGTGTTCATAGAACAGGCTAACAATGGTATTAAGCTGGTTATTCGTTCCTTTGAGTGCATTTCTCTCTGTATGTATTTAGTCTCCCTAAGGGAAAAAGGGGCAACCAGACGTGGACTCCCTGCTTAGAGGAATATGGCTACACTTGTTCAGAGAAGAATTGCCTGGTATTTTGGTGCTGGACTGACTGTAATAGGTTTGATCAGACTGATATACTACAGGAAAGTTTTACTCTGTGAAAAGCATTGCTAGGCTAAAAGAAGTTGCACCCAGGTGGTAAATTGCCATAGAACAGGCTAACAATGGAATTGAGCTGGTTGTTTGTTCCTGTGAGTGCATTTCTCTCTGTATGTATTTAGTCTCCCTAAGGGAAAAAGGGGCAACCAGACATGGACTCCTTCCTCAGTGTGCTTAGAGGAATACGGCTACACCTCATTGACAAGGCCCAATAAAGGCTGAGACGGTCGCCTGGGGTTGCTGTGTTCCTTGTTCAGAAAAGAATTGCCTGGTATTTCAGCGCTGGACTGATCATAATAGGCTGGATAAGACTTATATACTACAGGAAAATTCTACTCTGTGAAAAGCATTGCTGGGCTAAAAGAAGTTGCACCCAGATGGTAAATCACCATAAAATAGGCTATCTATGGTATTGAGCTGGTTGTTCATTCCTGTTAGTGCATTTCTCTCTGTATGTATTTAGTTTTCCTAAGGGAAAAGGGGGCAACCAGACATGGACTCCTTGCTCAGTGTGCATAGAGGAATATGGCTACACCTCACTGACGAGGCCCAATGAAGGCCAAAACGATCGTCTGGGGTTGCTGTGTTCCTTGTTCAGAGAAGAATTGCCTGGTATTTCGGTGCTGGACTAACCATAATAGGCGGGATAAGACTGATATACTACAGGAAAGTTCTACTCTTTGAAAAGCTTTGCTGGGCTAAAAGAAGTTGCACCCAGGTGGAAAATCATCATAGAATAGGCTAACAATGGTATTGAACTGGTTATTCGTTTCTGTGAGTGCATTTATCTCTGTATGTAATTAGTCTCCTGTAGGGGAAAATCACCTATCCGGAGTCCCTGACTGGGAGTGGACGGCATCTTCCTTCAGCAGAGCTCTGTAGGACCACCAAGAAACATGGACACAGACACAATGGTGTTTCTCCTTTATTATGTGTATAATGATCATACTTATAGTAAAATATAACAGGAACAGGATGTAAATGGACAAAGACCATATATGGGTTATGCCATGTACAATCAGCATAACGTGATTATCTCTCAGACACTGACCTTAGCAAAAATGCAGACATACACAAGAACAAAGAACTCAGCATTCTGCCAAGAACAAGGAACTTAGCATTTGCAAAGAATAGGTAAGTTAGCATCTGCAAGGAATAGGGAAGTTAGCATTTGCTAAGGACAGGAAACTAAGCATATGTCTGTGCAAATGTGTGTATAAGCAATTCTTAGTTATAATGTATAATATAATAATAATGGTTATATAGCCTGACATAATAATTGCTATGTGGCCTAGCATAATGATGATTATCGTGTCCTAGCACAATAATCCTCCCAACATTCCCCTCTTTGATCACAACGTGATCACAACGGTAGCAAATGTGCATGATTATAAAGGAGTTTTCGGGGTCTCATATGGGGAAGGTATGCCTTTTAACAAATATTCATATTGATGCTCTGTGTGCCTCTTAATAGTGGACTTAATTCTTCTCCGAAGAGTGCACGTGAGATAAAGGTTCCACAGGGTTAACAATATCAATATAACTATAATTATGATGAGTGGGTAAAATGACATTCGTAACATGTTTGTAGCTGTTGTGGACTATACAGTAAGGGAGTCATACCAGTGCTGTGTAAGAGCATTTTGTATTTTTGAAGAAACAGATATTAATTTATCTTTAACAAAATGGGTTTGTATCTCCCCATGAGAAATAGCTTTTGCATGTGTTTGTAAATTGTAGAATAATTCTTTTTTGACCCTGCAATAATTCTAGGATGGTAGAGGTGGGTAATTGGTAAGAGGAAATAGGTAGGGTATGTGGTATAAACAATGTGTGTATGTAAACATTCAGTACAGGGTGTAGTAAATAACGATTACCCTTCCAAGTTAAAAAACTAATATTAAACACACACCCAGAGAATGGTAGCTGATTATCAACTGCAGGAATGTTAATTGGCACACTGGTAGATATGCACACAGTGTGAGGTGCTTTTTCTATCATAATCGAGAAATTCTCAGGATACACCTGCCATGTGCAGGAATTCATTTCGGATGCTAACAGACAAGGTTCAAAAATTGGAGACGCATGGTGACATGCAAATCCATGATCGGTTTGATCACAGTGTTCAGGGGGAGGGGTAGTGTTGTCATAAGGGAATATATACTTACCATAATATGTCGGTTTCCACCAGGTCCAATTGGAATGCAACAGATTAAAAACTGGGTGTGGCAAGGTGAAACATTTACAAGCTAATTTAACAACATCAGGTGTGTAGGCAGTGATTGATACTAGGCACGAGTGCTTTGAAATTTTACCATCATGTTCCCATTCTTCACACCTTACGCTAGTAGAATCAATATGTATCCATACATTTTCATTGTTGCTATCTATTGTTAACAAGTTGCGTAATTTATCAGTTTAAGGGAGCATAAGAATGTTTTCTAAATCTAAACGTTGTTGACTCATATATACATAACGTAAACCACAAAGAATCCAACTACCACTATCTGATACAAGATTCTCTACAGCCATGGTAAGGTTATTCAAATATCTATACATACTTGATTCAAGCTGCAGGCCTTGTCTCTGTGCCTCATATATTGTAGGTGCCCATTGTCCTACCAAGTGTAGTGACGAACCAATATCTGCACCTACGCTTGACAATTTGTTTTTGATTACTTTATTATCTATACCATTAAGGACACCCAATGTTACCCCAGTTCCCCATAACAAAGTATCATACCACTCACGTATGAGCTGCGTGAGCGGCAGCATAAAGGGACATCTGAGGTAGAAATATTAATGGATAGGTGTACCATTTTTGAGAATGTTGTGGTATTTACACAAGTGTGAGTTAAAGGTATAGTGGTCAAGTTATGTGCACTGGTGGGAACATAAGGGAGACAATAAGCCATAATCCAAAAATACGCATATGGATAGGTTTCTCTCGGCCTATTCCAAGGCCTTATGTAAGTGAATATGATATAAGTACCTGCACTCCATTCTATATCTGTATAGCTGGGTGCCTGGTTTATCTTGATTGTGTTTGGTAGTAAGTAATTATTAGAACAGAGTTTATCTTTAATGTTATCATGTGTGTTCTGACTATTCCCTAAATCTTCTAAATCTTTCAATGCAACAGGGAGTCTGGAGGGGGTAAGTGACAGATGATAAGTCGGGCCTGGGGGATAGGCAGTAACTTGAGTATTACATTTTTTATATGTTGTGGCTTTATTAGGTAGGAACAGGAATTGGCCTAAAGTTCTGTCATAGCAGATGGGCTTAGTAGTGTAAGTAAGACTTAGAATCTTACATGA
Source organism: Bombina bombina (assembly GCF_027579735.1). Taxonomy (NCBI): domain Eukaryota; kingdom Metazoa; phylum Chordata; class Amphibia; order Anura; family Bombinatoridae; genus Bombina; species Bombina bombina. The sequence goes on from NC_069500.1 coordinate 224,138,566, forward strand.
TTTTATATTAGTACAATTAACCTCCTTTTTATCTGACGTAGGATACGTGTAATTTAAATGGGTACCTGTATGCCATTCATGTGAACTTTGGCAATTCAACGGTTCTGTATGTATATTACAGAATTGTATAAAACCATTAAGCGTAGTTGTATACCCACTTATATCCTTTGTACTTTCAAACAAGGTATGTATTCTGAGGCCACATAATCACTGTAGTTTGATTTCCTCCCTTTTGTATGGTTGTTATGTTAGGCGTTGACAGATTATTATGTTTAAGAAAAAAAAAAAAAATATTGTATCATATTGTGTTCTACTGTATCATTTGAATTTGGATTATTCACTTTGATTATAAAATCATTCGTCATTCCCATCAAACTGGGAGGAAGATCTGACAAAAGGTAGCTTGTGTAGTTGGTAGAAGAAGTAACTTGCATGCTACAGTGTTGTGTATCTTGGTGTGGGGTCAATATTAATACATTTGAAGTGATATTGTGACATAGATTAGATGAAGATTCCAAAATAAATACATCACATCTTCGCTTTGTATTACACCCTTTTGGGTCTATACCTTCTAAGTTTATGCTATAATCATGTGAGGTATAACCATTCCAAGCAAACAGATCATAACATTCTACAGGTATACCTGGGGTCCTATGTAATGGTGCAGATCTTTTGGGTCTCTCTAAAGGAGCAGAGGTATTAGCATGTACATTACTGACACTTTGGTTACCAAACAAAAAAACACATTCTGGTTTAAAAGATCCTGTAGTACCAGGGTATCCATAACAAGAAAATATTATGACATATACATAACAATATCAATACTGTTTTCCATGGGTGTGTCATCATCACAATGGAGGGCATCCCTAGATATTAGTATAGTCCAGTAAGTTGGAAGTGGTAGGACTAGCAGATATTATAGGGACAACCTGAGCTACTGGCCGGGGTGGAGACAAATCAATAGCAGTTAGGTCTGAAGACTGGATTAAAGGACAAATCCAAAAATGTTCTTCCAGTGTTCTTTTAAATGTTCTATTAAGGTCTTGGAGTTCTTCCAAATCCTTTATTAGTGAGTCCCTTTGTGCCTCCACAATTAAACAACTGTGGCGGTCCTGATCAGCCTTTTCCCTTAGTCTAGCACGGTATTGTGGACAATTATGGGTGTTCCTTTCTCTGGTTTGCTTGTGTCTGAGCTCTTCTTCAGCATCGCTTGTGACCAACCCTCCCCTCTTACCTCTTCCTTTTATTAAAGAAATGAGAGCAGCTGAAGTACTTGGTATTATATGTTTTTGTTGGGGGGAAGGGTGGGGGGTTTATGGACTAAAACTACATGTGGGGTGGAAATGACAAACTTATTCACCAAGCTAGAGGAGGGGGGGTTGTGAGGTAGAGTAATAGAGGGCTCAGAGCTCATTGGATGAGGTGGGCAATATGGTAGCTGGTGTGCCCTTTGGGGTGTCATCAATGTTCTCTATCACCCATGGTGCTCACACTACCGTAGAAAGATCTGGTGTTGGGGCGGTTGGAACAGGATGCTGAATATGGGGTTCTGGAATACCGTCCACAGCATCCGTAGTCTGTGTCTTTATGAGGCGTGCCCGTCCTGAGCACACTCTTCTTCTTTGTGACCCGCTTCTCACCTCTTTGGACAAAGTTGTCATCAGTCAGTATTGCAGTCCTGGTCACAGCTATCACAGTAATGGGTTTGCTGAATGGGAATCCTCCTTTCTTGGCTCTGTTCAGCTGTTGAATGCAGATCAGATCTCCGGGCTTGAATGGATGAGTTGGTTCCTGTGTGGGGAGAGGTAAACGGGAGGACACATCATCATTCATGCCATTAAACTTATCAATTAATTGTTTTACATATTGTTCCTTAATACAATATAAATCACAATTTTTAATGATAAGCGGGCCTTTCACCCATGGAGTCAGAAATTGTCTACCCATTAAGACCTCAAATGGGGACAACCTGGTTGTCCGATTTGGGGTCATTTGGATTTCTGCTAAAATTGCAGAAAAATAATTTTTCCATTTAACCCAGGTTCCTGCAGTTGCCTTTAAAAGTTTCTCTTTAATAGTGCGGTTCATTCTCTCTACAATCCCTGAGCTTTGAGGATGATATGGAATATGAAAGTTCCAATTAATATGCAACCATTGCACTAACTCACAGGTGACCTTACTAATGAACGCTGGACCATTATCAGAATTAATCTGATGCAGACAACCAAATCTGGGGATTAATTCAGTGGCTAAAATTTTAGCAACTGTTTTTGCATCTTCCCTCTGGGTAACAAATGCTTCTGGCCACTTAGAAATCATGTCAACTATAACAAGCAAATATAATTGTTTAGCACCAGTCTTTGTAATATGTGTAAAATCAGTTTGCATGTGTGTAAATGGGGCTGTAGGTGGGGGTAAGTGGTCATGTTGAGCCTTATTAGGAATAACTGTATTTGTCTGTAAGCAGTTTACACATCTATTAATGTATGCTTTGCAACGTTCACCTATGTTTCTAATATAAAAAGCTTCAGCAAGTTAACTGTTGGTTTTATAACTAGGTGTCCTACACCATGGGCTTGTGCTATAAAAAGCGGTGCGCTGCTTTCCGGTATGACCACCTTCCCCTCCCTAGAAAACAAACCATTCTTATCCAAAGTTAACACATTTGTTTTCCAGAAAGACATGTCACCCGTGGTGGCATGTCCCTGGAGTTCAAGAAGCATGTGGTCTGTAGGACATGAAGGTTGGGCTAAAACAGCATACATACGGACGGGTGGTCCGGATATATAAGAAGCATAAGTGGCTTCTTTAGTAATTTTATCTGCCAGCACATTACCCAAAGAAATAGGGTCCGTTTTAAGTGTGTGTGCACGGCAATGTATGATCGCTATATCTTTTGGGAATTGTATGGCCTCTAGAAGGTCATTAATGAGGTCGGTATGAAAGATGGCCTTGCCATCTGCTGAAACAAACCCACGTTGTTTCCATATCATACCAAAATCATGCACAACCCCAAAAGCATAGCGATAGTCAGTGTAAATATTAGCAGATTTATCCTTAAACATTTTACATGCTTTTGTGAGGGCTATTAATTCTGCAGCCTGTGCAGAAGGATAAGCAATAGGGCCTGCATCTAGTACAATGTGTGGTAGCTGCACAACGGCATATCCTGTCTTATAAATCCCGTTGCTAGGTCGGGAACAGGAGCCGTCGACAAATACGGTATCTGCATGGTCAAAAGGTTTGTCCATTAAGTCAGGTCGTGGTGTAGTAATATGATGTATTACCTCTAAACAGTCATGGTCAGTTGACAGGTCTGGTGAACCTAAAAGTAGGGCATTCAGGATGTGGGCTGGACCTGAGTTGCTATTACTATATTTAATTGTCAGGTTTGTATTATTCAACAATATACACTCATAGCCAGAGAGCCTTTGGGCAGTCATGTGTTGAGTGGTAACATTTATTGCAAGATGTAAGACTTGGTGACTTGTATGTAATACTACCGAGGGACCTAGTGTAATAGTTTCAACCATCTCTACAGCCATGGTGCAAGCCGCCAATGCTCGGAGACACGCCGGCATCCCCTATACCGGTATTTGGACTACTTTGGAAAAGAAAGCTATGGCATGGTTTACAATAATCAGGTAGTCCTAAAGCAGGGGCACTAATAATACTGGTTTTAAGTGCTATGTAGGATTTAATCATGTCTGTGGTCCACTGATTGTGTTCCGGGCTATCTCCTTTTGTGGCTTGTCTTAGTATGGAATCATGATGGGAGCACTCAGGAATCCATTGTCTGCAATAGTTAATCATGCCTAGAAAAGTGAGCATGTCCTTTCTAGTGTTAGGTTTGGGGACCCTTTGGATGGCTTGCATGCGTTTGGAACTAATGGACCTGTGACCCTGGGAAAGTACAAAACCCAAGTATTCTACTTCTTTTACTTCTACTTGTAATTTATGTTTAGCTATTTTGTGACCTTCAGCAGCAAGGTGCTTTAGCAGACTAATGGTGTCTGCTGTATTAGCCTCCTGATTAGGACTACACAACAGTAGGTCATCTACGTACTGAAGGAGAACAGGACCTTTGCTGGGTGTCCATGACCGTAAGTTATGTTGGAGCACCATTGAATAAACCGCCAGCGAGTCCATGTAGTCTTGAGAAAGGTGGGTCCACATCAGGTGACGGCCACCGTAACCGAAAGCCATAAGTAGTTGTGTCTCAGGGTCCAATGGGACCAAGAAAAATGCATTAGCTAAATCAATTACTGTAAATCTATGGGCGTCATGTAGAATGGCCGTGAGTAAGGTTGTAACATAAGGGACAATAGGGGCAATAGGTACCACTATAGCATTAATTGCCCTTAGATCTTGGACTAGTCTATATTCATTATCCTTCTTTGGGACTGGGTTTATCGTGGTGTTATAGGGGGAAACCACTGGGCGAAGAATTCCTTAATCAAGGAACTCCTCTATCATAGGTTTGATACCCTCCATCTTTTCCTTTGATAATGGGTATTGTTTTATAAACACAGGGGTAGTATTGGGTTTTAACCTAGCTTTGTATAGGGTACATTGAATCAACCCGACATCTAGTTTAGAAGATGCCCACACTGAAGGTGGGACAACGCCCAATAAGTCGTTGTAAAAACTCAAATTAGTGGATCCCAAACTTACGTCTAACCCACCCCTTTTAGTGACAGTTACTTTTACCCCAAGGGGACCCATAAGATCCCGACCCAAAAGGTTCAAAGGACACCCGGTTAAAATTTGAAATGGGTGAAAAATGTACTGGCCAGTACAGGGTACCCTGACTTCAAGTAGTGGTGTAATGCGAGTCTGAGTCAGCACCCCATTAATCCCTAGAGAAGGTTCAGATTCTTCAGTAGTGCCCTCATACATATCCGAGCATAAAGTGGAGCATGTGGCTCTGGTATCTATTAGGAATGGTAGGGGTTGTCCCTCCACTTCTAGGACCAAATATGGTTGCTCACGATAAGTTATTGACACTACTTGAAAAATTGGAGCGCTACCTTCTGGGCAGCCCTATGGCCATTGTATGTTATGTTTGGGTGGATCCGTGGGCGCAGAGGGTATGTAAGGTTGTCGGTTATACTGTCGGGGGTTGTAAGGTGGGCCAGAATTAACAGGGGGGGGGGTTGGGCATTCATTCTTCCAGTGTCCCTGCTCCCAACAATTAAAACACTGTGTCCTATTGGAATTATAATTCTCCCTTCCACGTCCTCTTCCTCTACCTCGTCCTCTCACATACATCCTATTACTTCCTGTATGATCTCGCCCTCTAGCCTGGAATGGGTCGGAGTACTGCAACCCTTGCTTTTGATAAAAAGCAAGAATTTTTCCCTCTAGTTTCTTGATGTCGAAACAACCTGCCCCCTCTTTTTCATGAATTCTTTTCAAGAATTCACCGGGTTTTAACTCCAGCCATTCAGAGACAAGCTGTTTCACCAACAAAGAAAATTGAGGCTGCATATTACCTATGCAAGTCTGGACCTTTAAAGAGCCCTTCGCATTTTCTGACTCCATTCCAGCCTCTTCTTTCCAACATTTATAAAAATGTTTAACGAATTCAACCAATGTTTCCTTCTGATTTTGTTTGCAAGCTAATGCAATTGACATACTTTGCTTATCCTTCCATACTCTATTCATTTCTCCAGTAATTCCTCCCACATAGCTGGCCTTTAATCAGGATTATTTAATGAATAATCTGTCATGGTATCATTATCGATTTCACTAATGGTTTTAACTTTTTCCCAGTCCCAACCTAATTCAGTGTCATGATCTAATAAAGCATCTATAATAATACGTATATCTGTTTGTGTCATGTTTTGTCCCTCTAACATGCACTTTAAATATTGAATGCATGCGGATGGGTGCTGTCGGGGATCATCCCTTAGTAATTTCGCACAACTACAGTAAGAAAAGGCATTTGACAAGGTACCTCATTGTCTTCCTTTTTTATCCCAATATCCCATCCCTGTCTTTCATTAAGGATTTTCTCAAATAGTCTAAAACCCTCTGCTTGCGCTCGCGTTAAAGCCATCTGGGGAGTGAAAGTATATGAGTGATGTGAGTGGATATAGGCAGGCAGGTAGCTGATGTTGGTGTAGAAGAACCGGAGGCTACTGAACAACTTGAATCAGTTTGTGGGACATTTTGTCTTGACAGGAAGGATGCTACTGCGATAGTTTGTAGTTCATCATCTATCGGGGGAGTTAAACTAGGATATAACTTATTATATGATGGTAATGGGGGCTGTACCTGAGGTGGAGCTGAGGGTCTCAAATACACTACTTGCCTTTGCTTATTCTTGTTCCCCTTTTTCTTCCCCTTTATATCAGTATACTGCCAATGTGGGGCAACTGTCAACCAATTCTCACGACCCTTTTTTATACACTCCATATCTCAACCGGGATCACCCTTATACCAAGGAAATGCCTCTTCATCACCTAGACACAACCCTTTTACCATATTCATGTAAAATTTATCATTATCCCCATCTCTAGGGAATGGATCGGAGCTTCTCATGGCCTCCGTCCATCCCACTATGTTGTCTACCCAGGGAACAACATATGTGTATCCCTTGGGTGTCACCCTTCCCACATAATCTTTACAAGTCTCACCCAGTCTAGGTGGTGGAAATTGTTAAGACTGGGATTTGTCCATTCTCAACTCCTAACTTATCTTTTACGTAACAACACAATATTAACAACATACGTAACACAATATCAACATCATACGTAACAACACAATGTCAACAACAATTTAGTTATCCATCCTTTTGCAAAAAAACAAACTATCTGGCCCAGCTGTACTGAACCGTGAAGGATGCAACAAAATCCTGTAACCAGATATTGGGCTAAAATGCTTAATTGTGCAAAAGGGTAACATTTTATAACATCTAATCTATCTTCCGTTTGGTAACCACTGGCTATCAATTTTCCTGGATCACAGGGTCACGGAAGATTTATAGCTCTATTCTATACATTACGTATAAACAGATTAATACAAAAACAACTTTATGTAAAATAAAACAGTAAAGGTTAAGTATACAATATTAAAGATAGGCATATAAGCAATACATAAACTAGACAAATGAATGAACATACAAAAATGACACACAAAACACCTGAGTTCCGGTTACCAGTCTCCCAGTCAGTACTCAATATTTTCCTATGTTTCTACCCAAGAAACTTTAATCCTTAAAGCGGGTCTTACCAAAAGACCAAGTCTACCTTAGACTATATGTGAGGGGTCGTACCAAAAGACCAAATCTACCATAGCTTTAATACCAAATTATTTCCCCTAAATTTAAGTAGGATGGGATATTTGTGGATCCCGGAATAAGTGAAGGGATTATGTATGTAAAATAACAACACCGTTCAACTTACCTCACGGGGTCACGTATCCCATTCCACCGCTGCCACCAGATTGTAGGGGAAAATCACCTATCCGTAGTCCCTGATTGGGAGCTGATGGCACCTTCCTTCAGCAGAGCTCTGTAGGACCACCAAGAAACATGGACACAGACACAATGGTGTTTCTCAGCAGTTCTCCTTTATTATGTGTATAATGATCATACTTATAGCAAAATATAACAGGAACAGGATGCAAATGGACAAAGACCATATATGGGTTATAACATCAACATAACGTGATTATCTCTCAGACACTGACCTTAGCAAAAATGCAGACATACACAAGAACAAAGAACTCAGCATTCTGCCAAGAACAAGGAACTTAGCATTTGCAAAGAATAGGGAAGTTAGCATCTGCAAGGAATAGGGAAGTTAGCATCTGCAAGGAATAGGGGAGTTAGCATGTGCTAAGGACAGGAAACTAAGCATATGTCTGTGCAAATGTGTGTATAAGCAATTCTTAGTTATAATTTGTAATATAATAATAATGATTATATAGCCTGACATAATAATTGCTATGTGGCCTAGCATAATGATGATTATTGTGGCCTAGCATAATAATGGTTATTGTGGCCTAGCATAATAATGGTTATCGTGACCTAGCATAATAATCATCCCAATATCTCCCTAAGGAAAAAGGGGGCAACCAGACGTGGACTCCTTGCTCAATGTGCTTAGAGGAATATGGCTACACCTCACTGACGAGGCCCAATGAAGGCGGAAACGATCGTCTGAGGTTGCTATGTTCCTTGTTCAGAGAAGAATTGCCTGGTATTTTGGTGCTGGACTAACCGTAATAGGCGGGATAAGACTGATATACTACAGGAAAGTTCTACTCTGTGAAAAGCATTGCTGGGCTGAAAGAAATTGCACCTAGGTGGTAAATCCCAATAGAACATGCTAACAATGGTATTGAGCTGGTTGCTCGTTCCTGTGAGTACACTTCTCTCAGTGTGTTAGTATATGGAGTGTTTTTGACATACCATAATGTTTGGAGTAAGTTACCCTGATCATAAACTCATAGTCAGGGTGGATAGAAATCAATTATCTTTAAAAAACAAACAAAAAAACACTCTTTTTTTATTGTTTAAATCGGATTTTTTTATTTAAATAGGTTTTTTTTTTTAAATAAAATGCTTTTTGAGGAAAAATATATCTAAAGATAAAGATAGTTTCTATTTAGGATATATTATAATCCAAAGGTTATTCATCCTTACATATTGATTAGTTTTAATTACATAGCAAGATACTGTATATTAATAGCTGTAATGTTGTTGTTAATTTTTTGGTAAATTAGTTCCATTAATCCATTCACAATGTCATGCTTTTCCAAAGGTTTCTGTCAGATTATTTTGGATAATTTTTCTATCTTGAAAATATTATCACATATTATTGGTTTTGTAGTTCTCAAAACTGGGAATTTGTGTCTGCAGAATAACATGCTCCTTCACAGCAAAATATTATAAAATTAACCTACAGAGGTGATAAATAGACCTTAAAGGGACATAATCATGAAAGATAACTTTTGAGTTTCAGACATAGCATACAATTTTTAGATTTCAGATTTACTTCTATTATCAGATTTGCTTCATTCTCTTGGAATCCTTTGTTTAAGGAGAGCAATACTCTACTGGGGCTTAACTGAATACATTGGGTTAGATAGTGACACGCAGCTAGCTCACAGTAGTGCATTGCTTCTGAACCTACCTATGCAGGCTTTTCAACAGTGGATGCCAAGAGAACAAAGCAAATTAGATAACTGCATATTCTTTTTGCACCATGAAAGGTTAATATTGACTTTACTGTCCCTTTAATTCCATTACTCTCCTGCAAATCTATGTACACAGAATCAACCCATACAAAGGGGCCTATTTACTATGGTGCGAGCGGACATGATCCGATATATCATTTATCATTGCACCAGCAGTTCTTGTAAACTGCTGGTGCAATGCCGCCCCCTGCAGATTTGCGGACGCTAGCAGGGGGTGTCAATCAACCCGATCATATTGGATTAGGTTGATTTCTGTCCGCCGCCTCAGAGCAGATGGACAATTTATGGAGCAGCAGTCTTTAGGGGCCTTGATAAATATGCCCTTAAAGGGACACTGAACCCAAAATTTTTCTTTTGTCATTCAGAAAGAGCATGCAATTTTAAGCAACTTTCTAATTTACTACTATTATCAATTTTCCTTTGTTCTCTTGCTATCATTATTTGAAAAAGAAGGCATCTAAGCTTTTTTTTGGTTTCAGTACTCTGGACAGCACTTTTTTATTGGTGGATTAATTTATCCACCAATCAGCAAGGACAACCCAGGTTGTTCACAAAAATGGGCCGGCATCTAAACTTACATTCTTGCATTTCAAATAAAGATACCAAGAGAATGAAGAAAATTTGATAATAGGAGTAAATTAGAAAGTTGCTTAAAATGTAATGCTCTATCTGAATCACAAAATAAATTTTTTGGGTACAGTGTCCCTTTAAGTTTCAAGACATTCACTGAGTAGAAGATAGGTCCTTTTGCAGATCTTGTTATTATAAATATAATTATTATTTTTCTCCTTCCAATAAAGTACAGGTGAAAAGTTGATCAAATATACATGATTAGCCAATTAAACTGAAGATAGTTCACATCCAAATAACTTCATCCATTTCAATGACCTATCTATGCATATCTAATGATATATTACCAAATCAGTAATGGTCTGATATAACTGGAAAAAATAATCTGAAAACTTATTATTCTAAAAATGAAAACCATGATTTAAATCAATTTAAATCAGTTTTACTGACTAGTGATTTAAATCAAATCCACCCTGCTCATAATCACATGATGATATTACCTAAAATATCTATCACTTATTTCAAAGTATTTATTAAAAAAATAAGGTGTTCATCATATAACTGATATTACCTAGATCAGGGTTCTTCAAACTTTTTTCCCCAAGACCCAGTGCCATGATACCACAAACCTTTGTGACCCTATTTTCCTTCTAAATACAGGGAGAGTCCACGGCTGCATTCATTACTTGTGGGAATACAGAACCTGGCCACCAGGAGGAGGCAAAGACACCCCAGCTAAAGGCTTAAATACTTCCCCCACTTCCCTCATTCCCCAGTCATTCTTTGCCTTTCATCACAGGAGGTTGGCAGAGAAGTGTACAGAAGATATGGAGTAGTTCCTTATGGAGGGTAGTACTCTTCGAGATGGGACTGGAGTTTTTTTTTTTTTCTTTAAATAGCTTTTATTGACAATTTTTCTTATACAATAGTAACACAAACAGGTAAATAGATAACATAGATCAGTAAATATACATACACGTAGAAATACACTGCATTTCTTTACTAATTGATTCCTTAAAGAGGGGAGAGGGGACCAGAAAAAGGGTCAAAGGGACCGGTAAAGGAGGGGCTAAGAAAGGGGAGTGATGTAATAGAACCTTCTTGCACTTAGTATGACTGATAATAATAGAATATATCCTACCTAATTATATATGGATATGAAGAATAATCTACCGTTACACAAGTAATAAAGGGTTATCTCTATGATTTTATGATGTTCTCTGTTCCCATAAAAAGATAATATCTAATATAAAGTCTTTCTTTCCCAAAAAACAGTAATGTCTCTTCTCTAGCGACAATGTATGTGTTACCTCAGCTTCCCATTGGCTGAATGCGGGGGGAGTATTTGTTTCCATAGTCTAGGTATAATACGTTTAGCACAGGTGAGAATCAGTTGTAGTAGTTTTTTGTGATATATACACTGCAAAATAGGGACTTGGTTTAATAAAATCATTGATGCTGAAAGAGAAAGCTGTTTGCTTAACGTGAGGTTAATGCAATGTTCCACTTGGGCCCAAAAAGTCGATAGTTTGTTGCAGGACCACCATATGTGAAAAAGTGTGCCAGTCTCTCCACAGCACCTCCAGCAGCTAGAGTTAGCTCCCGGAAATATTTCATTTAATTTTTGGGGTGTAAAGTACCAACGTGAAATGATTTTATAGTTAAGTTCAGTCAATGCAAGTGAAGTTGAAGAGGAATGTGTCATGCGAAAACCTTGTAACCAAGCGTCATTCAGGAGCTAAACCTTAAGCTCTGTCTCCCATTTGGAAGTATAGGAAGGTAATCTGGTCATATGTAAAGCTCTTAAGAGCTTGTATGTGATAGAAAGGTGAGATTTATGAATGTCCTGAGTGAGGCATAATTTTTTGAAGTGTTTGAGTGGGTGGAGGCAATCATTTCTATAAGGGCCATCAAGAATAGCCAGTCGAATTTGAAGATAGGAGAACCAGCTATGGAAAGGGGAACCTATTGAATCTCTAAGAACAGTTCTATCCCTTACCTGGGATGAATCTAAGAGTAAGAATATAGGCATATTTTTATAAGTTGCTTCCTCAGTTTCATATTTAAACTGGTGGTGGGTAAAAAAAAAAGGGTGTTATTCAGTAATGGGGTCATTGGTGAGATTGGAGTAGAAAGAGTATTAGAGTGTTGAATAAGAGAATCCCAGATCGCTAGTGTGGCTTTGATACATTCACTAGATTTAGTCAGGAGGGGTCTATAAGATTTAGGGAGCCAACATATATCTCACATTCCCCTTTGTTTTTAGGTAAGGCTGCCTCGATTTGGATCCATATTTTAAATGGAGGATTATGATTCCATGCAACTAAACGTGCAAGATGTGTTGCCTTATGGTACAGTGTTAAATTTGGAACGTTTAGGCCTTCCTCTTCTTTTCTCAAATACAAGGTGTTGCGAGACACTCTTGGCTTTTTTTTTTTTGTTTAATAAAGTTTTATTGAGTAATAATAAACATAGTACAGAATATCATACCACACATAGACAAATGTGACAAGTAAGTTCAAGGGGGAAGGGGGATAAGGGGCAAACACAGAGATATCTTCTGCTAGAGAGTGGGAGGAATGGTCAAGTCTGTTGCCCAATACTTAGTCTGTTCACTTAAATGTCCATTTGTGTTCAGAATATGCTTACTGAGCAGGTGGGTAATCGTACTACACTTTTATGAGAAATCATCATACGTTTTGCAAAATTCAAACTCAAAAACTGTTGAACCATCATTCCAGATATTGTAATGAAGGGGGGGGGGGAGGGAAGGGGGGGGAACGAAGGGAGGGGGGGGGAGAGGGCCAGCCCGGGTGTGTGGAGTAGGTTAGATAATGTTCATGTTGTTTTGCCATCTAAGGTGGCCTTATGGGGGCATGTAATAATGTTTGCCAGTAGAACTGGATGTTATGATATAGGGGCAGACAACCACTCTTAAAATAAGAGTATTCTTCCACAGAGAGGATTTCAGAAGTGTTAAGTAGCCACTCCTGAACAGTGGGCATACCTGTGGACTTCCACTTTCGGGCGATGAGTAATCTGGCACTATTAAGGCAGGTTTGTAGAAGTTTCCATACAATTTTAAACATTTTGCCCGGGTTGTAGCTAAAAAGAGCTGTTAGAGGTGATAGATTAAATTGGTCCCCCAAAACTATTCTCATATGTCTAATGATGCCCTCCCAGAAGGGAAGCAGCTTCGGACATTGCCACCAAATATGGGCCATCGTGCCAGGAGACCCACATCCCCTAAAGCAAGTCGTGTTGGAGCTAGGATAAATATGCTTAAGCCTAACTGGTGTAAGGTACCACCGGTAAAGAATTTTGTGGTTCATCTCCAGTATCCTGGGAGATGATGACGACTTGGAGGAGTGATAAAAAATATTTTCCCACTGCTCTTTGGAAATAGGGAGGTCTAATTCAGTCTGCCAATGTGAGTCGTATGACGAGGGTGGTAGTGTAAGGAACATGTCCATCAGTTTTTTAACCATCGATAGGGACCCCTTAGGGACCTCTCCTTCAAGGTAGAAACCTTCAAAACGTGTCATTTCTCTCAGGAGGTCTTGTTTGTGGGGTGAGGTTCTCAGTAAGTGGGTCAGTTGTGCGTATTTAAGCCAATGAGAGAAGGCCCCTCCGACAGTGTCTGATAGTTGTGTTCTTGTTTTCAGGGCCCCTCTGTTAGTCAGGCACGCGAATGGGATTGTTTGAGTTGTGCCTATATGGCCTGGTGTCTGTGGAACTATCCCGCCACTGAATTCTGCATTTATCGGTATTGGGGACATAGGCGAGGTAAACGATGATATCCCTTTAACCTTGGTTCTAACTAAGTCCCATGTACGGAACATGTGGGAGTATAACAGTGAAGTCCTGACGTGTACGGGTCTGCATTTGTGTGAGATCCAACAAAGTGGGCCTATGGTAGGTGTTCCCAGGAGAAAGGAGTCTATGGTGGTCCATGCCTTAGTGGAGGAACGGTCATGCCATTCCCACACTCTCTGCGCTATAATATTGAGAGATCAAAGGTACTCCCAATCCTCCCCCTCCTAGTGGTTTTACTAAAACTCTTTTGCTTATCCGGGGTTTAACATTCCCCTATATGAAGGAGTTTATCAAAGCCTTGAGTTGATTCAAGTATGTAGCCGGCAAGTGAACTGGAGCAGCTTGTAGGATGTATAGGATCTGAGGGAGGGTAGTCATCTTAACCGACTGGATCCTGCCCCACCAGGAGATGGGGCGAGCTTGCCAGGAGTCAAAGTCTTTCCTGATCTTATGTAGGATAGGTAGGTAATTGTATTTAAATATTTTATTGATAGATGGGGCAATGTGCATTCCTAAGTATTTAATTTTATCATGTAGAAGTCTGTACTGGCAATGTGTCTTAAGGGCATCAAAGTCACCCCTCCTCATATTGAGGTTAAGAATTTCCGACTTTTGTGAATTGATCAGGAAGTTTGAATGGTCACCAAACCTATCAAACTCCTCTAACAGGTGTGGCAGAGATCTGTGTGGGTGGGTTAGCAGGGTTAGGACATCATCTGCATAAAGGGTGAGTTTATATGTATTTGGGCCTAATTCTACTCCAGTTATGTCTGGGTTATTCCTGACGTGTGATGCAAGTACTTCAATTGAAATGGCGAATAGCAGAGGAGACAGAGGGCACCCCTGTCTCGTGCCGTTTTGTATATTAAAACTATCAGACATAGTCCCGTTTGTGCGAACCCTAGCTGTGGGGCAGGAATATAAGCTAAATATCCTTTGAATCATGACAGAGCCAAAACCAAAGGCCCCAAGACACTGTCTCAGAAAGTTCCAGTCCAGCCGGTCAAACGTTTTTTCAGCATCTGTAGAGATAAGGATAGATGGTACGTTCGACCGGCTGGACTGTTCGATCAAGTGCAGAACCCTAATGGTATTATCTCAGGCCTCTCTCCTTGGTATGAAGCCCGATTGATCGAAATGTATGATTTGAGGAAGTATTCTGTTGACTCGGGCAGCAAGGATCTTAGCATAAATTTTCAAATCAGAATTTAATAGGGAGATTGGTCTGTAGTTGCCCACTAATGTGGGGTCTTTGTCAGGTTTAGCTATGACAGAGATATGTGCTTCAAGAGAGCCCTTAGACCATTTCGCACCATTATCTATAGAATGAAATAGGGACGTGAGATGTGGGATTAACAAATTCTTAAACTGCTTATAATACATGTTGCTGAAGCCATCAGGACCAGGGCTCTTGTGGGAAGGAAGAGATTTAATAGCGTCTGCCACTTCTTGAGATGAGATAGGGCTGTCTAAGGCTTCAGAGATTTCTTTAGGCATATTAGGGAGTGAGGCCTCCGCGATGTATTTTTCTGTTGCGAGTGGGGTGCTTGCTGCGCGTGGGGTAGATAAGATATACAGTGTACTATAATACTTAAATTCATCAGCTATTGAGAGGCTACCCACTACAGAGCTCCCAGAATCATCTAGTATTTTATGGATGTAAGAGTGGAGTTTACGCTCTTTAAGGGTTCTAGCTAACAACGGGCCTATTTTATTAGATCTAGCTAAGTGTAATTTCCTAAGGTATAGGGCTCTGGTTTGTTCTTCTGCATATAGCAATTGGTTGAGTTCATTTCTGCGATGTCGAAGCTGGCTAGATAGTGCTACATCTCGGGGGGCCTCCTGGTGACGCCTCTCTAGGGTGTAAATGGACCTAAGGATACTATTATGTCGGGTCCTATACTGCTTCTTTTTCCCCGCTTTATATTTAATGAACTCGCCTCTCAGCACCGACTTATGATCCTCCCACAGAGTGTGGGGAGAGATATCATCTATATTGTTAAGCCTGAAGTACTCTGCAATAGTCTCCTCCAACCTCCTAGTCAAAGCATTGTCTTTAAGTAATGACTCATCTAATCTCCACATATATGGAGATATCGGGGCATTTAACCATTTTAAGCTTAAGGAGACCATGGCATGGTCAGACCAAGTTGTTCGGATAATGTCCACCTCCTTGACTGAGTCATAAAGAAGTTGGTCTGTTAAGATATAGTCAATTCGGGAGTGATTTCTATGGGGATTGGAGTAGAAGGTAAAGGAGTGTTGAGAGGGATGCCGCATTCGCCATGCATCAATCAATGCTAGCTGATGAATTAGGGATGTCGTGTCTGATAGGGTCTTAGGGGAAACGCTGCTTCGGCCCGAGGAGCAGTCCAATGTAGGGTCAAGTGCTATATGACAGTCCCCTGCCAAAATCAACGGTCCAGTCTGGTTTAGGAGGAGATGTCGCTTTAAGGTCTTAAAGAATTTGGTGTGCTTGGTGTTGGGAGCGTAAATATTAGCTAACGTGAGTGGTCTGTTGTGGAAAAGTCCTGCAACTATAAGCCATCTGCCTCCTGGATCTACCTCAACTTTGTTTAGTTGGAAAGGGACATGTCTGCTGATCAGAATCCCCACTCCCCCCACTTTTCTTATGTTATGGGCAAAGAAACCCATTGGGTAATCCTTGCTTGCTAGCGTAGGAGGTGAGTCCTTGGGGAAGTGGGTCTCCTGCACAAAAACGATATCTGCCTTTGACTGTTTAAACCATGCTAATGCAACAGAATGTTTGGTCGGGGAGTTCAGGCCCTTAGTATTCTGTGTGACTATAGTTAACAAACGGGTTGCCATAGGATAATATGTATGGTTGAAGCAATGTTGTAGGTCTGAAGGGTAGAATTATGTGCTGCAGTAGTGTTTGTTAACAGCAAATAGGAATTATGGCTTACCTGACTTGCTGAATCCTCAATACTACTAAGAACCCGGGCTGACCACAAGGAATGTAGGGTTGGGAAGGGGGAGGGTAGAGAGAAATATGAAACAATGACCATTCTGGAATGAAGAGAAGCACATGTAAACAATACAACAATAAACAGGGTAAAACATAAAAGGAAAAACAATTTAAGGAAAACGATACTCATAAGTTTCTCCTAGGAGATATTCCTAAAGGAGGAAAAAAGTGATTGCTACAGCTCTTGGTAGCAGGTTGGTTAACTGATATGTATTCAAACAGGAAAAGTTTTAATTAGACATACATATCTAACATACTACTCATCTATGAACCAAAGGTTTTAAAACATTTTTAGCTGCATGCAACATGGACCATCTTGACGATGATCAGAAAGTACTCTAAACCACGGTTCATGGTAGGAGGGACAACTGGTTAGAAGCTTATAGTTGATTATTGTCCCAATTCAAATAGAGCATAGGATGTTACAGCGTTCATGGAGGGCTAAAGGAGTGTAACACAAGGGAGGCTCCATAGGCTATGGTAGCAGGGAGAGTGCCAGGGGGGGGCAGGGGCTACCGATTTTTGCAAATAGAATGGGCTAGGTTACAGAATCAAGTGTCTCTGTCCTGTTCCGGTGACAAGTTTTTGTTTGCTGTTTTATTTCTTTTATAGCGAGAGACTCTGCTCCATTCTTGACGTTGGGGTCTCTGTTCCAGTGGTTCATGGCTAGAATCTCTAATTGTAGGTAGTTCTGGGGGTTTGATTCCCAGCTGGGTGCAGAAGGTGTCCAGATCTTCCTGAGATCTGTAAGTTATTGTAGCATTGTCCTTTATGACTTTTAAACAAAAGGGGAATCCCCAACGATAGGGGATCTTCAATTCCCTTAAGTGCGTTGTAAGTGGCCTAATTTCTCTTCTTTTGGTTAATGTCATTTGGCTGAGGTCTGCGAAAAATTGGAGGGCATGGCCCTCAAATGTAATGGGGGCTTGTTTCCTGGCCGCAGATAAGATACTTTCTTTTTCTTTGAAGCTTGTAAATTTGAGGATGATGTCTCGTGGCGGTGCTGAGTCTTTAGGTGGCGGCCGAAGGGCTCGATGGAATCTATCCAGTTGGTATTCAGCAGGGTTTCCGCTGTGGTTGTCCCCTCTCATTAATTCATTAAACAGCTTTTGAAGAAAGGGCAGCAAGTCCGCAGATTTAATGGATTCTAGTACGCCACGAATCCTAATATTTTGGCGTCTGCCTCTGTTATCCAGATCCTCGACTTGATCCTGTAGTTGTTGAATGAGGGTAGAGTTTTGGGTGGAATGACGGATCTGCTGATCTAAGATTCTATCAGTGTGTTCCACTTCCTCTTCAAGATGCATAATCCTGTTGCCAATCTCAGTTCAGAACTTCAGAAAGACTTGACTTTATCATAGAGCTTACTTGCGAAATAAAACTAGTAAAATCTTCCTTTGAGGGGAGTGACATAATGTCTGCTTTTGTGAGAGTGGTATCCCTTTCAGTTTGGCTTTCAGTAGTGTTTAAAGTGTTCACTGTGTCATGTAAAAGAGGGGGAGATTGCGGTGCAGAGCCTTCCATATTTTTAAAGAAGGAGTGTACTTTTGGTGGTGCTGGGTTAGGCCCTTTACCGGATTTATCAACTCTGAGCCCTTTTTTTGATGCCATGAGGGGAGAATGCAATAAGAAAGAGGGCGCTGAATGTAACAAAGTGCAGCCTTTCAAAACAGTTGAACTGCAGGTTTCAGATGGCTCCGGTCACTCTTTAGCAGATTCAGGTGCAAATATTTTAGATTTAAGGGTTGGATGGCATATATTCTGTTTCTCCGCTGCAGCCTCTCTTTGCAACATTAAAGATGGCACTTAGTGTGATAAAAGTTTTATCTGATGCTGCAGTGGAGGAGCGCAGCCAGTCATATATATAATGTCCCCTGTTATACAGATAGTTTATCTCCTTTGGAGCATGAATAAGCTACTGAGGGCAGAGATATAGATTTGAATGATAGTCCCCCGGCACTGCCTGTAATGTTAAGGAAAGTACACTCACATGTTGCGGTTAGTGGACAGTGGTGTCCGTCTTTTAATCCATCTGCCTCCGAATTAACTTAGGCTCTGTGGGACTTCCAGGTGTCAGGCGGACCTTAGTCGTGCAGCAGGGCTGGGAAGAGGGGACATAAGTTAAGCCGGAGCCTTGTTGCGGTAACTTCAGAGACCACGTGGTCGGCTGTTCAACTCCGTGTCGGCTGTGTGTAAAAGCTCCGTCTTGCTCACCAGACAGTTCACTAGTTGTCGGTTGGTGTCCGGGTGTTATGGGTTATTAGATCCAAGCCATAAGACTCTTTTCCCTGTCCTTTAGCTGCCTCAATAACCGACCTCACTTCGGAGCTCTAGAAGCCTGCGTCCATCTTGGCACAGGCTAGCTCCGCCTCCCGACACTCTTGGCTTTTTATATGCCCAGATAAAAGATTCTAACATCCTTTGTTGGGTGCGTAGATAATGTCTCGGTATTATTATAGGGAGAGCTTGAAATATATATAAATATTTAGGAATTATCATCATTTTTATTGTATTTACTCGGCCTATCCAGGAAAGGTGACCCTGCTTGTGCCATGCGTCCAATAAGGAAAAAACATTGGTTCAAAGTGTCATATAGTTTTCGTGCAACAGATCTTGAGGGTTTTTTGAGATATACAATCCCAAGTATCTGAGAGTGTTTGTGACAGAGAAGGGGGTTTTATGTAAAATATAGTCTAATTCTGCTGAGTTTACATGGAAAGGGATAATACTGGATTTCTCCATATTTATTGAATAATTGGAAAACTGTTTGTATGTCTCTAAGACTTGTATCAAGGCTGGTAGGGAGGTTAATGGTGCTTGTAAAGTAAAGATAATGTCATCTGCAAAAAGAAGTCATGTTTGTTGACTATTGCCAAATGTGATGCCTGTAATATTTGGGTTATTTCTAATCTGAATAGCTAATATTTCTACCATAATGGCGAATAAGAGAGGGGATAATGGGCACCCTTGTCGGGTGCCGTTAGATATTGGGAAAGTCTGGGAAATAGTGTTGTTGACTTTACTCATAGCTCGAGGGTTATTATATAATGCTTGTACTCTGTATATGGATTTGTCTGAAAGACCAAATTTTGACAGGGCCTACCACATAAAATCCCAGTCAACCCTGTCAAAAGCCTTCTCAGCATCGGTGGAAAGAAGCACAAGAGGGCTCTTAAGATCATGGGAAGCGTATAATGCATGAAGTAGTCTGGTGGTATTGTTTTTTGCTTTGCGGCCCTTGATGAATCCAACCTGGTCCGGATGGATAACCTTTGGTAAAATAAGATTGAGGTGGTTTGCCAAGATCTTAGCATAGATGTTAATATCGACGTTCAATCAAGAAATCAGTCTGTAGCTGCTTACTATGTCCTTAGGTTTGTCTGGCTTTGGAATTATTGTTATCATGGCGTCTAAGAGGGGCTGGGGGAATGTGAGGCCTTGATCTATAGACTGAAACAATTCATGTATGTGAGGGCCAATATTACCTACTAATAACTGATAAAATTTGGTAGAAAGACCATCTGGACCGGGGGATTTGCTATTCGGAAGGGATTTAATTGTGTTTGCAATTTCTTGTAAGGAGATGGGGGAGTCTAATGTAGTCAGATTGTCTTCAGGGATTGATGGAACATGTATTGAGTCAAGATACAATTTCAACTTAGCTCGTTTTTCCTGGTCATTTGTATTGTTAATATTGTACAATGAAGTATAGTATGTTACAAAGCTATTAGTTATATCTTCATTTTTGGTGTATGTTGTACCTGTGTTATGTTTAATGGAATGGATATATGAGTTGAGTCTCTGTTTTTTTTTAAATCTGGCCAGCATTTTCCCCGCCTTATTTGACTCTGCGAAAAATTTAGCTTTAGTTGTCATAGCGCGCATATATGCATTTTCAATTAAAAATTTGTTAAGATTGTCGCTAGCTTCTTTTACTTCTGTCAGCTTTTGCAGGGATTTCAGATCTTTTTTATGTGAGTTTTCCATAGCTAGGAGAATACTAGACAGAGAATCAAACTGAGCGGATCTTTGTTTTTTAAGTTTTGCGGTTAGTTGTATAATGACACCCCTAATATAACATTTGTAGGATTCCCAATTATTCACAACATTTGTATCAGAGGAGATAATGAATTGAAAATATTCATCTGTATATTTAATTAGTTGGTCAATGATTTCAGTATCTGTAAGAATGTGTTCGTTTAGTCTCCAGTTCAATCCATGTCTGGTTTTATGTGACCATTTAAAGGTAGATTTAACTAAGCTATGATGTGACCACGAAGTGTGTGAAATCTATGAGTCAACGAGATTTATTAGAAAAGCTTGATCACAGAATATATAGTCGAGTCTCATATATGATCGTTGTGGGTTGGAAAAAAAGGTATAATCTTTAGTAGATGTATGTACCATTATCCATGTGTCAAATAGATTGAGTGAATGAAGTAATGCATTATTGTTTTTGATCTGTGAGTATCTTAGATAAGAGTGACCTGTAGAGGTGTCTAGTGCAGGGTCTGAAGGAAATTTAAAGTCCCCACCTAATAAGATGGGGCCCTTAGCTATGTCAAGCAGCTTGTTTATGACTTTGCGAAAGAAGCAGGAAGTAGGTCTGATTGGGACGTAAATGTTTGCGATTGTAATGGGTTTTCCATAGTAAAGGCCTACCAAGATCAGGATCCTACCCTCGGGGTCGTTGAATTGCTGTAGTAAGTCGAATGATGTGTTGCGTTTAAATAAGGTGCAAACGCCGTTATGTCTAGTTGGACCTGAGCTAAAATAATGTTTGTCATAATATTTAGATGGAAGTTTTGGCTCGTAATTCTTCTTAAAGTGGGTTTCCTGAATCATTATTATGTCTAGATTCTTTTTATTGAAGTCATAAAGGGCGATTGAGCGCTTTTCAGCTATATGGTTATTGACCCTTCATATATGCGGGTAGACATTATGTGTTGTGGCTATATGTACTATCAGAAGGAGAGCAAGTTGTAAGTGCAAGGAGGGTATTGATGAACTAATATAGATTAGGAAGTTAATAAGTTAGCGTAGGAGGTAGAAAGTTGAATAAAAAAATTGCTGTAATGTCAGAAGTCCTTAAAGGGAAGGAACTGATCTAGAGTTAGTGGAGGCTTTTGGGCAAGCTGGGCATGAGTTTACTAAAATTAGATGGGAGAGTATAGAAAGTGGAAGGGAAGGGAAGAGAAGAAAAAAAAAAGCAAATAATTTATATTAACATGTGGACCATTATTAACCTAGGTGAAATACTTTGAATACAGTCGAACCTTGTATTGATAACATAGAAGCATAAGGCAGTTTCATAACATATAATAACCTCTCAACATTCAAGAAATAGAGAAAGACATGACTGCGCCAAAAATGTAAGAATATTTCTTAAACTATTTAGGGTGTCCCTGGGGACTAAGTATGATACCTATAGATAATATTGGGGGAATTCTGTTCTTAGTCAATACAAAATCCTTAGCAAATTAACAGAGTTTATAATAATGCCGTTCAGTTGGCTAGAGGGAAGTGGACCATGCTTGGCATTAATACAAGCTTAAGCTCAGTATAGACATCAGGGCCATAGGAGTATTTATTATTTAATATCAGTAAGTGCCATTTTGGCGTATCATACACAATTATAATATATGGTATATTAGCATTTCTGCTTCTCACTCCAGCGATATTGCAATATGAGAAGGATCACTATATAGAAATAATACTTAGGGTAGGGGCTAACAGTTGCGAGTATTTTAACGGTTTACAAATTGAGCCCAGCGAGTTTTTACAACAGTGTAACTTTCAACAAGAGGTTGAATATGTCTTCAGTGGGAGTTATAGACCCAACCAAATAAGTAAGTCAAGTCCTATACGAATCTCAAACTATATTACATCTAAGCCTATCTCAGCAGCACTTATATGTGTAACATTGACCTTCAATTAGAAATTCAAGCAAAATGAACATAACATAGTACAATAAATATCTGGATATAGTCTCTGTGATACCTAGAAAAAATACCAGGTTAGAAAAATAAAAGTATTGTGATAATAACATTTGACATCATGATATTATTCAAGATTCAGATTTAGTACAAGGCATATCAACAAGTCCAGCAATTGCTTCTGCAGAAGTACAATGCGAGAGGAAATTTTGTATAGGAGTAATATTTAAAATAGGGTCTTTGGGTCTATACTGAAACTAGTTTCTGCATATATATTTATCAACTTTGTCAACTGAACCAAACCAGCCCTTACCACATAGCATATATCAATAGGTGGTTAAGTGAGATCTTTATAAAGCTATGCAGGCACATCAACTCAAGTGAGTTGTGACTTTAGGGGATCTCTATACACAATAGGACTAATCCTAACTTAACAATATTTATATATGTGGCGGTAACAGCTAGGTCTCTAAGCAGATAATTCGAACATGTCAAGGACTAGTAAATAACTGAATAAAGTGTCAGTGGTATCTGAAAAAAGGAAATCTCGAATATGCATAGCACAGAAGTTAGTAACACTATCATATAGTTCCGTGTCCCTTTTCAAGGTGGATTTTCCCCAACACCAATGGTATTTGTTTGTCTTCTTTTATTCTGCGGTGCTGTGCATTCCATCCAAGGATGCCTCTGTGATTTAGGAGCCTCGTGTCTGGCTGATGTTGATGATTGAGGGGTTGAATCTTGTGATTCTGGCGGTGGTATTCCCAATAGTTGGCAAAATTGCTCAGCATCAGGTGGAAAAAGGCATTCAAATTTTTTTCCATTTTTATCAGCTATCACAGAGGTTGGAAACCCCCACCTATACAGAATCTTCAAAGCATGAAGGTGAGAAGTTAAGCATCCTCATCGATAGGTCTTGAAACACTTGTATTCGGTGTCCCTGAAACATGTTGGATGGTTGTTTTCTTGAGTAATTGTAAATAGTTTCTCTGTGTTGAAAATTTTGGAAATTAACAATGATATCACAAGGAGGTAAGCCATCAGATGTTTTAGGGTGTAAGGATCTATGGTCTGTGAAAAAAAGACTGTAGGTAGTCCTGAATCTCATTTCCCTGAACAGTTTCAGGAATTCCCCTGAATCACCATTTTGGATAGTTTTCGTTTTTAGAGCTCAGAGTCCTTGTGGAAACTCTTGTTTAACAAGAAGTTTCGATACTGGGTTGTTTTGGTTGTATCGACTTTGATGGTTGTGATGGTTGGAATCTTCTGATAGAAGCCTCTTGATCTCTGTTCGGGGTGATGTTTCCCTTGATTATCTAGATTATCTAGATTATCTTTATTTTGTTTATTCTCAGTTTTACTAGCACTGTTGGAACTTAAGAATTTGCCATTTGTTTATGTTTTTTATGACAAGACGTGTCATACCCTTGATGACGAGCAGGACCTGATTTAGGTAACAGCTAAGTTTGTTCTTTTCTTCTGCTATAGAGAAGGAGCTCTTTCTAGTTATTCTGGTCCAGACAGAGCAGGTCCATCTATACCGAAGGACAGGCAGAACCTGTCTTAGGTTCTTCTGGATGGGCACTTGATGAAGGAGCATATGGGTCCGGGAGTCCTAGAGGCCAGGGTTGAGTTTTTCATTCCATCTTTCTAGACTAGGTGACTTTTGGAGTCTTGTCCTGGTACCCTTCATTGTGTCAGTACACTGTTGGTGCCTGGTCCAATAAGGGGAGGGATTTTCCGTCCTTTATGGTCAGATGATTTTAAGCAGAGCTTATTAGATCTCTTTTTTTCAGGGAAAATACATGGTTCTCTCTACCTGGATTTAGGAAGAAGGATATCTTTCCTGTCTAGAGCAGTCCAGGGTAACCTGGTGATTATCTAGGAGGTCTATTTAGAACTGGCTGTGGCTCAACATACAAGGGCCACAGGTTCAAATCCCTGCACAGCCTTTTAAGGCTTTACATCTAGAAGGTGGATGGTTCAGATCCAGCTTCTGATGCTGGATGTCCATTTAAAACATCCTTGTTTAAACAGGTTTGATTCTTAGGGACTGCTCCTTTTCCGGAACCTCGCTGGAATCCTAAGTTTTTTTTTAATCTGGGGTTTAATGTGGCAGTAGCCTGTTTATAGGTGTTGCAGTGTCTCCTGAGTCTTGGTGGTCCGTGTTTTCCAGCATCTGCTAGTAGACCTTTTGGGATTTTCTTCCTGCTGGTTCCATCCTCAGAGGTGGACCTAGACCTGAGTCCTGGTGTTGGCACCAGGTTGGATCCTTTGGATGCGGCTTGGTCTTTCAGACAGGAAGGTTTGCTGCCTTAGAGCTTATGAAGTTAGTATTACTTCATCAGGTTCTGTCCTCCAATTTTCCTTTAGACCTCATTGGCGCTGTGGTGGGGAGTGATGATTCAGCCCAGGTCGAGTCTTTGACAAAGCTTGGGTTTTTGTCTCTGTCTTAGTGGTCCTTTTGGATTACCGGTTCGGGAATCGCTCTCCAGTGTTCGGTCCAGATCTCCCGGTGTTGGGACTTTTATCCTAGTTCCCCGGGGCAGTTTTGTCTTGGTCTCTTCCCCATCATCAGGGTGAGAGTGCTCTGAATTAGTATAATGGTTAGAGCAACAGCTTTGAAAACTCAGGTTGATTCCTATTACAGGGAAATAAATTTTCCAGGTCTCGAATTGGTGGTGGGCAGAGGTCCACTACTGCTCTTTGCAGCAATCCATTTTCTGAGCGTGCTCTTCCAGAGCGGAGGTGCCTTACGATCATACGTTTGATCTGTCTAGCCAGAGTTTTTCGAATGTTTTTCAGAGGAAAGCAGATCGAGTTTCTTAGCTGAGGTTCACTGGACTAAGTTGCCTAGGAGACTAGTTCCCGGCCTAGCAAGCTGTAGACTTGGAGTTTGAATCATGCTGTGGCAGTTTTCTTAATCTGAGGAGGTCTAATCTTAACCTTCTTCTTTTTGGCCATGTCACTCTTTTTCAAGGATGGCTCAATCCTATCTGGAGTGGGCATCAGTGAGACTGTTGCTCCATGTTTGCCTGTGAGTTCATAATCAAGGTTAGAGGCTCACTGCCATGAGAGTTCCCTTGTTTCTTTTCTTCCGGGCTGAATTGCAAGGGGTTGCTTTGACCTAGCCGAGAGAAGGTTTTTCTGAAGGGTTTCAATCTTTTCCTTTAGCGCGTACCTTGTCCCTCGTCACTCATTTTAGGCGTGGAGGACTTCCTCTTTTCTTGTTGAGAGGAGCTTGCGTGTCCTGACTCGCTTCAGGATCCTGGAGCATTCTTCTTCCCCTCTAGAAGGCGCTGGTGGAGGGCTTGTCTCACTAGTTCTTGTTCGAAGGGGCAGTCTGCATAGATAACCTGTGAGTTAGCTTAGATGCCTGGCTAGCGGAAGGTTGCAGATGGATACCAGCTGTGGTTCCTTTCTCTTGTATATGTTTTCGCAAGCAGTTTTTGCTCTCTGTTTGTACTCCAGTTCCAGAGGTTCATTGTTCTTCCAGATGTTCAGTTGTTTTGGCCAGGACTCTGCTTGCGACTGAACCGACAAGTCAGTTCCTTGCTCCTTTTGGGGTTGGATTTATCCTTCAGGAGTTACATCAGGTTTCCTTTGTACCTGTACAGGAGGTGGTCTTTGAATTCTTATTCAAGGACCTGTTTCGTCTGTAGATTGTTTTTCTACGTGTCATAGTTTTCTGTGTTGCACTTTGCAATACATTCTTCTTTTTTGTGGTCTCCTTTCTAATAAGGCTATCCGAGTTTTTTCTCCCTATGATTTTTGTATTCCTTGTCCAAGGGGGAAGAGCTTCTTTCTTTTTTACGGAATCATACTTTGAGGTTTCTGTTAGACTTCATCAGAATAGACAGTGTTTTCCTTATATATTCATATCTGAGGAGTGCAAGGTTTTGGAAGCTGATAACTTCCTCCTTGCTGGTAGAGGAGTGTTTTTTTGCTGGGTCTGAGTGACAGTGGGACACAAGCCTCCTCAGAGGTTTATTTCTCAGTTTGAGTACAGTGACTTTTTTTGGGTCTCTGACATGAGATCCTATGTTTCTGATTGTTGGGCGGCTGCTTGGTCCTCCTAACATTCTTATTCCTTTTATTTTTTGCTTCTGTCAAGGAAGCCTTTGGAGTTGGTTTTCTTGCAGGCTGTGGTGCACTCAGGTTAGGTCATCCTCTTAGCTTGTGTATAATTTCCCACAAGTAATAAATGCAGCTGTGGACTCTCCCTGTATTTAGAAGGAAAACACAAATTATGACTTACCAGATAATTTACTTTCCTTCGATACAGGAAGAGTCCACAGTTCCCGCCCATGCTCTCCGGTGGGCGGCCCTAAATTTAAGTTGTTTTCTTCTGGCACCTTTTTCACCCTGATATTTCTCCTACTGTTCCTTGTTCCCTTGGCAGAATGACGGAGGGATGAGGGAAGTGTGGGAGGTATTTAAACTTTTGGCTGGGGTGGCTTTGCCTCCTCCTGGTGGCCAGGTTCTGTATTCCCACAAGTAATGAATGCAGCTGTGGACTCTCCCTGTATCAAAGGAAAGGAAATTATCTGGTAAGTCATAATTTATGTTTTTATGCTTGGCTAGAAAATTTCTGCAGTAATATACAAGATAGTTGCAATTTTTGGAAAAGTGACTAAAACGTGTGCATACTTTATCCCTGATTGTAGTCAAACTTAAAAGGTGTTGTAAAATGTAATAACACACACACTCATACAACACACACATACAACACACAGCACAGAGACTCTCATACAACACACAAAACACACACAAAGACTCATACAACACACACACAGCACAGAGACTGTTATACAACACACACAGCACACACACACAGACTCTCATACAACACACAGACATACACCACACAGAATCTCATACAACACACACAGCGCACACACTCATACAACACACAGAATCTCATACTACACACATAGCGCACACACACAGCGCACACACTCATACAACACACACAACACACATACAACACACACAACACACACAGCACACACACACATACAACACACAGGCTCATATACAACACACACAGAGAACACACAGACTCTCATACAACACACACACAACACAGACTCTCATACAACAAACACACACACACACAACACACACCGCACACACATACAACACAGACTCTTATACAGCACACACACAACACACAGACTCTCATACAATGCAATACAGAAGAAACAATGTACAGATATTGTAAGATGGTAAAAAAACAATAATCTGTTACAAATGGACTGAGAACTAATACTCTCCTAGTGGTTAGACCACTGCCTTCTTTTAGTCTCTCCCCAGGGACTGTGGTTAAGGTAGATTTTCAGTGGTAGATGGCGCAGATCTTTAGTGTTAAACTCAGGCTGAATGTATAATAATCCTTCTGATGACAAAGAGAAAAGGGCTTGGTGTGTATGTAAAAGCCAATTAATAAGAGTGCAATATACTCACTCCATAAGTTGCATGATATCCACTTGTCTGGAGTATGTCACACAGAGGTCCAGTAGCAGTGATCCACAGATGTCTTGTAACAATAGTGGTTTAACAAACTGAGAGCAAGAAAAAAACTCCAGTGAAAAATATGTAGAATCTGCTATAAATTGAATAAGTAGTAACTTACTCCATCAAAATTGGACGTCCGGCGATGTCACAGCAAAGGAACAAAATAATATTCCACTATAGATAAAAATTATTTATTAGCTCAACGCATTTCAAAGTATGCAAACGTCTTTTTCAAGAGCAAATATAAAATAGATAAAAGCAGTTGAAAGATTTTTGGACACAATCTTATACAATGCACACAGCACACACACTCATACAATGCACACATCACACACTCATACAATGCACACATCACACACTCATACAACACACACACTACACACAGCAGTACAACTCAAGCTGCTTCTTGTAAAAATACTGCATGCAACCCACTATTCATGCCTTGGCCTGCCTATCCTTGATCTGTCCTCCTCCTGCAAGAGGTATAATATGAAGCAGCACATAGTAAAACCAGGGCTGCATATTAAGGATTACTGTTAGTACGGTCAGAGTAAGAACTGCATCTCTATTTTGTGCACCACCGGGGCATGTACCCCCTCCCTTAATATAAACCCTCCCAAAGCAGGCTCCCTTGAGATAATAAGGGGAGGCTCAGGAGCAGACTGAAAACCCATGAGCCCCAGGGCAAATAATAATAAATATTTTTCTTCTTAAAACAGGGAGAGTCCACAGCTGCATTCATTACTTTTGGGAAATATAGAACCTGGCCACCAGGAGGAGGCAAAGACCCCCCAGCAAAAGGCTTAAATACCTCCCCCACTTCCCTTATCCCCCAGTCATTCTTTGCCTTTTGTCACAGGAGGTTGGCAGAGAAGTGTTGAAAGATTACAGAGTAGTCTCTTATGGAGGGTAGTACTCTTCAAGATGTTACGGGAGTTTTAAGTAGTCCTGTCAGCCTCTCAGTGAGAGCATGGATGAAAGTTAGAGTCCAGAGATGCAGGGAGAGTCTTTCTGCAAAACCATCCCGACTCATATTAACAGCTCCAGAAGCAATCAGTGTTGCCTGAGTTTCGCTGCCTGCTTTTACTTCACTCAAGTCCATGTCAGAAGCGATGCTACTATCTGTCAAACTTGAAGGACCGTGTTACTGTTCCACGGCATAGATTCCGGTAAGATCATTTCATTTTCCTTTCTCTGTGGGATTATAATGTAATGATAGAACACAGGGTCTCAGTGGGACTTCTTTATTTTTATGGAATATAGGGTTAATATCTCCTGAGGGGGGTTATTAAACAGTGGGGGATTTTGATCATGTTTGTTATGTGATTCTGTCTGCTTATGTGTAGTGATGGTGGGGCTTAAGGCCTTTACAGAACATATAGGTTTTTAGAGCTACGCAGTTCTTGTAGGGACTGGCACGCTTTTGCTTGGCCTGTGGGTTGCACCTCGTGACCGGGAGTGGTCACGTTTTCATTCTCCATTTCCGTATTCTTGCCCGAGTGTCAGTGGAGAGGGTCTGTTCTCTACTTGTCTGGGTCATAGGAGGTGGTGAGTGCCCCAGCCATTGGGGGTGTGAGGTGCCAGTTGTTTTTGTCCAAATTTGCCCAGTCAAATTATAGAGGGTTCTGATTTTCCTGAGGAGGATTTCTCAGATTCAGATCCTGATCTCTGCTTAGATTGCTTGGAGGCCGGGTAATCCAGCCCAATCATTTATGTTCCATATGCCATAAAAGAGTGCTCTTCTCTCCCTCTGGAGAGAAATTAGAGACCACTGAGCCGTCCGCCTCTGAGGATTCTGTGTCCTGTGAGGTGCATTCCCTGGATTTTTCTGTTACTACACAGGCAATTGTCCCAAATACCATTACCCCTTTTCTGGAAGGAGGTTTCTTTCCACCAGAGATTGCTGCCCAGTTGTGCATGGCCATATTGGTGGTGTTGGCGCATTTACAACTTCCTGAGAGCCAGCGTAGAGCTTATCCGTGTCCTTATTTCCTGGGGGCACCAAGTGAGATGGGCCTTCCTTCTAGGGGAGTGGTTCCCTCTGAAGCCTCAGGGATAAAGCCGTCAGGATCTGGGCCCTCTAATGCCCCACAGGGGATGAGTTTTGCCTTTAGAGTCAGTCTGTCACACTTGCGTGTAATGCTGAGGCAGGTATTGGAGGCTTTGGAGGACTTCACTCTTCATTTGCCACCGGATCCTCAGTATTCTGATTCTGATGGCGAACAGCGCTAGACGAGTGGAGGAATGTGGATCATACTCCTAATGTCTTTGTTTGTGTGTCTTTTCCCAGTTATCAGCTCTTGAGGAATCAGGTCTCTGACAGGCTGTCCCTGTTAGTGTTTCTTTTCCTCTTCTTGGTATTCACCTGTGGGTGCGGCCTTACTTTCTTTTGGTCCAGTTAGGATGTGTTTCTTTTTTTCCAGAGCTTGAGACTTTTATAGCCTTTCCTTAAACCTTTTTTCTTTTCTGGGAGTTTGATATGTGTGGTCGTGATGGTTGTTCCGGCGGAAGTTACATAAAGAAACCTATAAATAAATAAAAATGTTAAGAGACAATGTTTGAGCCTTAGAGCTTTTATTGTTTGCTGTTTGTCTGTTTGTTTAGTCGAAGCCCTACTAGGGTTTAGAACTTTCACTTAACCCTTGAACAGTTTGTTTGTACCCTAGTCAGCAGGCTAGTCCTGGTTGGGGCTGAGTGGACCTACTCTGGGATACATCATAAGAGATCAGAGTTCAAGACCCCATGGGGGTAGGGCATGCATCATCTTTGGTGCAAAATTCAGTTCCAGGTAACTTTGTGGTTGTTCTGCAGGGTTTTTGGTCTGGATCCGGCTCCTGGTTTTGGGGGTCCGGTTGTTACCCTAGTCCTTGTCTTTGACTTGGCATTTTGGTTCTCCTATTTCGAGATTTTAATAGTCTTGGATCTGTCCAGAGTTCAGTAGCAGGCTTGTTTTCCCAGTTCTGAGGAAATCTCCTTGTTCCTAGTGGGGGGGTTCTTTTCTCTCCCAGGAGAGATGGAGGAGTTTTTCCTGGGATTTTCTTTCCTGGATTATTCCTGGGTTTTCTTCATTTTTCCTTCGATTTGGAAGGATTTGGTCTACTGCGCCTATTCAGTTGGCTCCTCCTGAGGTGGTTTTCCTCATCAGACTCTAGGAGTTCAGTGGGTCAAGGGTTTCTCTTCTCTGCAGTATACCCTTTCTACAGATTTCTGAGGAGTAATGAGGATAGGTATCCTGGATCCGGAGTTAGTCTCTCCGGCTGTCTGTGCCTCCTTCCTGTTTCTTTTCCTGAAATATTCGTGGTTGGAGATTCATTATCTGATCTCTAAGCCTTATTGATGCAGGGATTTTTGTATCTCTTTGTCCTTGGGACATTGGCAGTCGTTTCTGTGATGGGACTGTTTGTTGCGGAGTAGGGATCAAGTTTTCTGACTGCTCTGCTTGGGCATCGACCATGTATTTTGTCATCCGTTGCATCCTTACTTGGATTGGGAGGCCTTACAGAGGGGAGTTGTTTTTTTTTTCTTTTTGGTCAGGGTGTTATCCTCCCTTAACACGTTTTCTATTAGGGGGGAAGTTGTTTCGCCCTGCTTTCTGAGTTTTTCTCTTGCTATTCCCAGGAATGTCCTGTTGCGAGTTTGCTAGCTGCTTGTTTGGCTAGTTACTATGGTTTGAAGTTTAGTCTGACTGACTATCCGATGGAAGCCTGTGGCTTTTTTTTGGGGCAGAAACAGATGTTATTATTCTGTTCCTGTTCTGCTCCAGGGTTTTTTTTTCTGACCTATGGGTGTGCAGTTTTCTCTGTGATAGGTAGCTGATATGGTAAGATAGTCTTATACTACCTTTTGTCCTTTGTCCTTCTGGGACTTTGGTTCTGGTTAAGGCTTTTCTTTGGTTCTTTTTGGATCTATGTAGGAGGTGATCTGGAATTTTTTTCTTTCTTTGTTCTCCTCCATCAGTAGAGTATTTTCTACGGGACTTTGGCCTCTTGCAGCCTGATAGCCGCTCCTTTTCGAGTTCTGCTGTTCTCTGTTTTTGTCCTTGAATATTCAGGGATTGTGTCTGGAGGTTCTTTCGGACCTTCTTGTTTGATTCTTAACTTTTTTCAACCAAGCTGAGCTGGGTGAAAAAAACCTTACACCTGCAAAAAAAGCAGCGTTCAGCTCCTAACGCAACCCCATTGATTCGTATCGGAAAATAAAAAATATGTCTGCACCTAAAACCCTAACATGAAAACCGAGTCTAAACACCCCTAATATTACACTTATTAACCCCTAATCTGCCGCCCCGACATCGTCGCCACCTGCATTATACTAATAACCCCTAATCTGCCGCTCCTGACACCGCCGCCACCTACATTATACTTATGAACCCCTAATCTGCCCCCCCAATGTCGCCTCAACTATATTAAATTAATTAACCCCTAATCTGCCGCCGCCAACGTTGCCGCCACTATAATAAAGCTATTAACCCCTAAACCAAAGTCTAACCCTAACACCCCCCTAATTTAAATATAATTTAAATAAATCTAAATAAAATAACTACAATTAAATAAATTATTCCTATTTAAAACTAAATACTTACCTATAAAATAAACCATAAGATAGCTACAATATAACTAATAGTTACATTGTAGCTAGCTTATGATTTATTTGTATTTTACAGGCAACTTTGTATTTATTTTAAGTAGGTACAATAGTTATTAAATAGTTATTATCTATTTAATAACTACCTAGCTAAAATAAGTACAAAATTACCTGTAAAATAAATCCTAACCTAAGTTACAATTACACCTAACACTACACTATCATTAAACAAATTACCTAGACTACCTACAATTAATTACAATTAAATTAAATAAACTAAACTACGGAAAACCCCCCACTAAATTACAGAAAATAAAAAAAGAATTACAAGAATTTTTAACTAATTACACCTAATCTAATCCCCCTAATAAAATAAAAAAGCCCCCCAAAATAATACAATTTCCCTACCCTATACTAAATTACAAACAGCCCATAAAAGGGCCTTTTGCGGGGTATTGCCCCAATGTAATCAGCTCTTTTACCTGTAAAAGAAAATTCAATACCCCCAACATTAAAACCCACCACCCACACACCCCTACTCTAAAACCCACCCAATCCCCCCTTAAAAAAACCTAACACTAACCCCCTGAAGATCTCCCTACCTTGAGCCGTCTTCACCCAGCCGGGCATAAGTGGTCATCCGATCCGGGCAGAAGTCTTCATCCGATCCAGGCAGAAGAGGTCCTCGAAGTGGCAGAAATCTTCATCCAAGCGGCATCTTCTATCTTCATCCATCCGGAGCGGAGCAGGTCCATCTTCAATACAGCCGACTCGGAGCCATCCTCTTCAAACCATGTCCTAACGAAGAATGAAGGTTCCTTTAAATGACGTCATCCAAGATGGCGTCCCTTGAATTCCGATTGGCTGATAGGATTCTATCAGCCAATCGGAATTAAGGTAGGAAAAATCCTATTGGCTGATGCAATCAGCCAATAGGATTGAGGTCGCATTCTATTGGCTGATCACATTGATTGGCTGATCAATAGTGTCACATTTATTGTGGGTCTAACACCCACCAACTAAAGGACTGTGACATTCGGCCGGGAAAAGCCTATGCTTAGGGGATAACATTGGGGTACATCTAAGCATGATCACTACTAAATACCTACACTCCACTCGGATTCTGGTAAGTGTAACCCTTACATTCCTTCAGAATACTGTCCACACTTCATTGATTCTG
Source organism: Bombina bombina (assembly GCF_027579735.1). Taxonomy (NCBI): domain Eukaryota; kingdom Metazoa; phylum Chordata; class Amphibia; order Anura; family Bombinatoridae; genus Bombina; species Bombina bombina. The sequence continues at coordinate 224,172,365 of NC_069500.1, forward strand.
GGGCAGCTGAAAACTTTCTGGATCACTGTTTTATGATTCACGCTGGCTTGCCTCTTCTGCAGAAAATACATTATCTCAAAATAACTACTCTGGATGGCACCCCCCCCTTGGTTCAGGGTTGATCCATTTTGAGTCAGCACACCTGACCCTGACTGTGGGAGTCCTTCATACCGAACAGCTGCCGTTCGAGGTCATTCATTCCCCAGCACAGCCTGTCATCCTTGGTCTTCCTTGGCTTCGTATACACAATCCATAGTTCAACTGGGCTGAAGGATAACTGGCCTCCTGGGGTACCTACTGTTTCCATTCCTGCCTTGCTAAAGTCACTCCTCTACTCTGTATCCCCATAGCCAGTATACAGAATCCTCCAAACCTTCCCTCAGTATATACAGACTTTGCAGATGTGTTTGAGAAAAAGGCAGCCGACGTGCTACCACCCCACCGCCCTTATGACTGCAAAATTTTCCTCTTTCCCAGAGCCCCACTTCCTAAAGGGAGGACTTATCCACTCTAAAATCTATGGAGGAGTATAAACAAGAGAATCTAGCTAAATGCTTCATTCGCCCTTCCTCCTCTCCTGCTGGGGCAGGCTTCTTTTTCGTCAGTAAGAAGGATGGTGGGCTCAGACCCTGCATTGACAACAAGGCCATGAACAATATAACTATCAAGAACCGCTATCCCATTCCTTTGATCACCGAGCTCTATGAATCACTCCAGAATGCTCGCTTCTTCACCAAATTGGACTTACGTGGGGTATACAATCTGATCCGTATCTTCCCAGGCCACAAATGAAAGACCACCTTCAACACAAGATCAGGGCATTGTGAATACCTCATAATGCCCTTTTGGCTGTGTAACGTCCCTGCTGTCTTACAGGCATTTGTCAACGATGTCTTCTGTGACCTCCTCAATTGAACTGTCATTGTCTACCTTGATGATATCCTTATCTTCTCTTCCACTCAGGAAAAGCATCATAAGCACATGATATAGGTACTTCAATGTCTCAGGGACAATTCTTTAGTAGCCAAACTAGAAAAATGTGAGTTTGACCAAGTTTAGATCCAGTTCCTTGGCTATGTCGTCTCGAAAGAAGGTTTTGCCATAGATCCTGCTAAACTCACCGCAGTTTTAGAGTGGCCCCAACCTACTTCATTAAAGGAATTGCAGAGATTCTTGGGGTTCTCCAATTATTACAGCAAGTTTATAAAGAACTTTTCCCAAACAGTCGCTCCACTCACAGAATTGACAAAACTAAACAAAGACTGTAAACATTGGCCCCCTGTGGCCATATATGTCTTTACTCGTCTTAAAAAGGTTTTTTGTTCTGCTCATGTGCTCTGCCATCCTGATCCTGACCTACAGTTCACTTTAGAGGTTGATGCCTCCGAGATAGGGGCTGGAGCAGTTCTAACCCAAAGGGATCCTTTAACCTCCAAGTTGCACCCTGTAGCCTTTTATTTCCAAACGCTTTACTCCTGTAGAGAGGAATTACAATGTGGGTAATCATGAACTCTTAGCCATTAAGATGGCGTAATTGGTTAGAAGGCACAACTAATCCCATTCAGATTCTCACCGACCACAAGAATCTGACTTACCTAGAGACTGCTCATCGACTCAATCCTCGACAGGCCAGGTGGGCCTTGTTCTTGACCCATTTTAACTTTGTGGTCTCTTAACTTCCTGGGACCAAAAACAAGAAGGCAGATGCCTTTTCCCATCAGTTTCCTCACTCAAGTGATTCCTCTGAAGCTCCTATTGAACATATCATACCTCCCTCCTGTGTGGTTGCTCAATTGAATACCACCCTTCTTCAAAGACTGCAACGTGCCCAGTCTAATAAATCTCCAGAAGCCCCCGTGTCTTCGGATATCTTTTTTGTACCTCTGAACCTACGCACTCCCATACTGTCCTGGGCTCATGACAGTAAACTCTCAGGACATCCTAGTTTGACAAGGACTTTTAACCGTCTTTCCTAACACGTATGGTGGCCTACTATGAAGGCTGATGCTCAGGATTATGTAAAACCTTGTACAACTTGTGCTGCCAACAAAACTCCCCGATCCTTGCCTCCAGGCTTACTCCAACCATTGTCCATTCCAAAACAACCATGGACACACATAACAATGGATTTCGTTGTGGATCTTCCTCCTTCTGACCACTATACAGTTATCTGAGTTGTGGTGGATCTCTTTTCCAGACTTGTTCATTTTGTACACCTAACAAAACTGCCTTCTGCCCAAGAATTATTGTCTCTTTTCCTTCTGCATGTGGTACGACTTCATGGCATTCCTGTGAATATATTTTCCGACAGAGGTCCACAATTCATTTCTACCTTTTGGAAGAGTCTTTTGTAAATTGATTGGAACCACTGTTTCCTTGTCTTCTGACTACCATCCTCAGACCAAAGATCTAACTGAGAGAGTAAGTCAGGATCTTAAGGCTTATCTAAGAGCCTTTGTCAACGCTCTCCATACTAACTGGTCCGAGTTGTTACCCCTAGCGGAGCTGGAAAGAAACACACATTGGCACTCTTCTCTTCGATGTTCTCCATTTCAAGCCACAGGGTATCAACCTTGTGTCTTCCCTCTTTCTGCTCAGTCCACTGGGGTTCCTGCTGCAGACCGACACGTTACTGAACTCACCACTCATTGGCAACGTATTTGCTCTCAGCTACGTTCAGCTGTTTCTAGATATAAGAAGTTTGCTGATTGTCATAGAGCTTCTATACGTGCCCTCTCAGAAAGTGAATGTGTTTGGGTCTCTACTCGACATATTCGTCTACGTCAACCCTGTCACAAATTGGGGCCTAGGTTTATTGGTCCTTACAAAGTCCTGAAAAGACTGTCTCCTGTTGCCTACAAAGTGGCCTTGCCCAAAACTCTGCACATACACCCAGTCTTCCATATCTCACTACTCAAGCCTTACATAAAGAATAGATATAGCCAGCTCCAAACTCCTCCTCCGTTCCTGGTCCATGGTGACCCTGAATATGAGGTTGCTAAGATCCTGGACTCCAGATACAGGTGCAGACAACTGCAGTATCTGGTACATTGGTAGGGTTACTCGTTTCTGTGGCAAATCGTTTCTGGGTTCCTGCCCGTGATGTGCATGCTCCATCCTTGGTCTCTAGATTCCATGCTGCTCATCCTTTGAGGCCGACTCTGGTTTTCCAGAGGGAACCTTTGAGAAGGGTCTATGTTGCGCTGTGCAGCTCTAGCTGTTTCTAGGGATGTGGCGCCTGCTGTCTCCTCATTTCCTAGGGGGGAGTCGGCTCCTCTCTGCGTGCGGTGGTGACTTCATTGCTTCACGCTTCCTCCTTCAGAAGCCGGTCTGGATCTCCTGTGGCACAAATCCTGCACCTATGTAAGTAACTTCAGTCCTACCTATCACTGCCCAAGTATAGGTGTTACTTACTGTTCTCCTGGGTGTTATTGATTTGTATGCTGGATTGTTATTTTGTTGCTGACCCCTGCTTGTCTGGCTGCTCTGCTCTTTAGCCCTAAACTGCTGGATTGATACTGCTGCTGAACTCTGCTTGTCTTACCATTCTGCTTCTTTAACTCTTAACTGCTGGATTGATATTGTTGCTGAACTCTGCCTATCTGACCACTCTACTTGTTAAGCCCTATCTGCCCTGGATTGCCTTACTGTTGCCAAACCCTGCATGCCTGACCATCCTAGTGGTTTACCCCTAGACTGCCTTACTGTTGCCAAGCCCTGCCTGCCTGACCATCCTAGGGGTTTACCCCTGGACTGCCTTACTGTTGCCAAACCTTGTCTGCCTGATGACCCTACTGGTTTGTCTCTGGTTTCCTGTCTGTTGCTGCCAAGGACTGTCCGGCCTGTGGTGAGTGCCATTTATCTCATTTTTCAATATTACTCTGCTCTTGGATATTCCCTATCATTCCGGCTCAACGCCGGGATAACAAGACTACTGGCCGAGTTCAGTCTGATAGAGGAGTATCCCACGAGCATTACAAATATGGGGCAGTAGTTTGCAGGAGAATTAAGGTCAAGGGAGGGTTTTTTAGATGATGGCAGTTACCTTTGCATATTTGAAGGAAGATAGGAATGAACCAGTAGAAAGGGATAGGTTGAATATGTGAGTAAGAGCTGAAGTGAGGGTGGAAGGCAGAGAAGGTATTAGGGTCAATTGGGCAGGTAGTGAGGTGTGAGGAAGACAATAAGGGTCCCACTTCATTCTCAGTGGTTGGGGGGAGGGTGCAGAGAGTGGTAAGGGGTGAATGGAGGTGAAGATGTGAGATTGATGGCTTGTGTTGGGATGCTGCTTTGGATGATAAGTGTTTTATTGAAAAAGTAGTATGCCAGGTTTTGAGCACTAAAGGCAGATGAAAGGAATGGTGCAGGTGGGTAGAGGAGAGAGTTGAAGATGGAGAAGAGTCATTAATGGTTTGAGGCATCAGTAGATATTAGAGAAGTAGGTTTGCTTAGCTAAATAAAGGGCAGAGGTGTAAGAATAAAGAATGAACTTATAGTGGATGAAATCAGGTTTAGAGCGGGATTTCCTCCAGGCATGTCATTAGTGTGAGAGCATTTTTGTAGGTGGCGTGATTGCTTAGTGTGCCAGGGCTGGAGCTGATGATGTGGGGCTTTGCATAGTTGGGGGGGGAGCAAGAGTATCAAGTGCAGAAGAGAGAGTATTGTTATAGTGGGTTGTAGCAAGGTCAGGGTAGGATATCGGGGAAGAGTGGGGAGGCATTTTGAATAAGGTTGGAAAGTTGGAAAGGATCCATAGTGTGCAGATTTCTACAGGTGCAGGGGCAAGGGGTAGAAGTAGGTTTAGCCTGTATATTAAGATTATAGGTTAGCAGATGGTGGTCTGAGATGGGAAATGGGTGACAGGTGACATCAGAGAGAAATCAGCGAATACCAGATCGATAGAGTGTTCATTGTGGTGAGTAGGGAATAGGGTGGATTGTGAGAGGCCCAAGTAGTTAGTGAGTGAGAGAAGTTTAGAGGCAGCAGGCGCAGATGGGTTATCAATGGGGATGTTGGAGTCCTCCAGAATTAGAGCAGGTGTATTTGTAGAGAGAAAGTGAAGAAGCCAGGCAGCAAAGTTGTCAAGGAATTGGGAAGTTGGTCCAGGGGGGCGATCGATAACTGACACTTGGAGAGAGATGTGGGAGAACAGGTGAATGCAGTGGACTTCAAAGGAGAAAAAGGAGAGAGATGGAAATGGAGATAGGTACTGATAGGAGCAGGAGGGGGAGAGCAAGATCCCAACACCGCCATCATGTCTCTTATCTGGCCTAGGTGTGTGGGACCATGCGTGAGAATGCAATAGAAGCAGTATCAGAGGAAGATAGCGAAGTTTCAGTAATTGCTACATAAGTTAACTTGACATATATATATATATATATATATATATAGTAGTATATAAAAGCAAACACTGCACGGGCAAAAAGAATGTGTTGAAACCTTTATTCCCTGTTTCTTCCGCTATGGAGGGGTGAATTCACAAGATGTGAGAGGAAACCATAGGTGAAAAAATGGCTAAAAAAATTATATAAAAAATACCTGTGGAAAGAAAAATACAAACAATGTGTAGCAAGTTCATAAATGATGACTCCAATAGAAATAGGCTTGCCAGTCTACGTGTTTCGGCCTATCTAGGCCTTTATCAAGACTCATTTCAACACATTCTTTTTTCCCTTTTAATTTGGATTGTATCACTTCACTAGTATTTTTTTGCACCCTTTTACATTTTTGCTTCATATTTTTGCTTCATCTTTTTGCTTCATAATTTTGCTTCATATTTTTTGGATTACATTTCATTTGGAGTGTTTTTGGGACACAATTTGTGACATATTTCCAACACACACCGAGGATTGGGACTAATTTTGTTCACATTTTTCACGCAAATTTTTTTTTTCTTTTTGGATATTAATTTTAGATTTACCTTTGGATATAATTTTTTGGACACTATATTTTTTGGACACTAGTTGTTATTATTATTTGACTTCATAACCTGTTGCAGAATCAGCTCTATCCAGTTTATTCATTGAGTTTATCTATGCATCCTACCTATTGTACCATGTCTTTTTAGACCTATCACAATCATATCTTATCATTGCATTGTATTCTCATGGATCCATGATTTAAGGAGTTACAATTGTGTATATTGTTTTTAACTATTACTGTTTTTAACTTTACCCATTGTTGACATTGTTTTAACTATTTGTTATATTAAAATTGAAGTTGATTTTTACCGTAATCTTCCCACACCTAGCCTCCGTTAGTTGGCGCCTGGTTACCCCATTCCTTTGTACAATGTCCCTTTAAAGTAAAACCAATAATGAGCAAAAATGTGTCCTTTAAGCACGGAAACTGGGAAAACACTTGGGGGCCGATTTATCAAGGGCCGAATAGCCCCTGATGCCCCTGTTTTCTCGACAGAAACAGCAGTTATGAAGCAGCAGTCTTAAGACCACTGCTCCTTAACTGGTCCGCTTCCTCTGAGGCTGCAGACATCAATCCGCCCGGTCCTATACGATTGGGTTGATTTACACCCTCTGCTAGCGTATTGGCCGCGATTCTGCAGGGGGCGGCATCGCACAAGCACCAGAACTGCTTGTGCAATGTTAAATGCTAACAGCATATGCTGTTGGCATTCAGCAATGTCAGGCGGACATGATCACTACAGCTTATCATGTCC
>NC_069500.1:224806540-224809040 GCF_027579735.1 Bombina bombina
TTAATAATACTCATAAATTAAAAGTAAAAATACGTTTTTATTCTAATAAAAATAATTATTTTCCTTATAAAAGTAGTAAAAACGTTTTATCTTTTTCTTATGGTTAATGTGGTTAAAACAATTGTAAAGAAATAACTATTGATAGTGTCTGTGTGTATATATATATATATATATATATATATATATATATATATATATATATATATATATATATATGTATAAAATCAGGGACTGTGAAACATATACACAGCAGTACGAACAAATTATATTACAGAATTCTTAACTATTACAAAATAATTTCATTAATAAATTAAATGTATTTCCAAATATTTGGCAAGTCAAACAGAATTAAAAAAAAAAAAAAAACGATCTTGAAATTAAAGAACCATCTATTTTATTACAATTTTTGTTGTCAGGTGCTACATACGTATGACCCAAAATGTAAATATAAAACATAAATCAAATTGAAAATAAATTATTCTTATGTCTGAATTAAAATGAAATATATCCTATACCTGTTCGTCTAATAACTAGAGTTTGCGATCATTAGGAATAAGCACACCTGGAAGGTTTAATGAATTACTGACTAGTCTTTTATTCTCCATTAGTGAACAGTGGATCATTTCTCGGATTAATGAGAGTTTGTCTGGTCACTTTAGTCACCTGCATTGTTGTAGATACCGCTATATTGTTCTATAGTCCCTGTTGCTAGCTGTCCCTGTTCTATCCATGTATGAGTCAAGTTGTCTACATATGAAAAATCAAATCATTTAACTTCAAGTTTGCATCTAAGCTATGAGTAGTCACTGGATAAGAATGCTAATTCATGCTCATTTGTTTCTTAGCTACACACACCTAAGAAATATCCCACAGCATCAACAACCTTGAACTAATCCACAAGTATGAAAATAACGAATAAATCACACTGTATTTCGGGGGGAATATATATATATATATATATATATATATATATATATATATATATATATATATATATATATATATATATATATATAAATATAAATATAAATATATATATAAAAGATAAATCAACTAGGTTTTGCGATTTCTTTTTGGATCAAATGGGTGATTAGCTAGATACGATTTCCATTATATAGATATTGTCTCTAGCAGTAATTATCAATGAGTCATTTTTTTGCATACTTCTTCCAAAATTCCAATTTTCAATATAATAAACAAGGCACTAGTAAATTTGTATTTGCAGATAGAAGTTACCCCATTATATTACATATGCTACAGCTGAACACTAACACACTGTGGGTGCATAAATTACACAAAGCTCTAAATTCAGAACTCTGGGTTCCATCCACAACAGCATTAAATGCACAAATATGCAAGCAGTGTGTTGCTTATAGATCAGAAATTATTAATTCCGTTTCTGCGCTGCCTCTTGTCGTTTGGCTAAGAATTACATCAGTGCAGAGGAAGCCTCTTCAGATTGATTATTTCAAAGGCTGGTTCGGTCTGTGTTTCATCATAAGGTACACAAAGCCCCTTCCATAAAAGCTATTTCTCAGTGCTAAAGGGTGTGTTGAATATTCATGTTGGATAATGAGCATGTCATTCTACTTACCCAACATAATGCCAGTCGTAGTTAAGGCCCAACGTGATAGCATTTGTGCAGGTTTACTCACTGCCTGGCATTACAGAATACATTAATGTGAGGATCCAGGGCACTACTCAAATGTTAACCTGGATTAGGTATCAGATAGCCGCAGGTTCGAGTCCAAGTAGCCCACAGTACACCAGTGTACAGAAAATGCTTGTTAGTTGACTTATTATTCATGCAAGCTTTCTTACTGGTGACAATAACCACTTCACTGCCTTGGCTTATGCAGACAGAATTTACTTTCAGGTCCTCAGTTTGAGTTTAATGATTAAGATGCTGCAGTTCCACCTCCCATCACACCACACTTCAATCCTCTGTCCAATGGTAGAATTTGCAAGTATCTTAAGTAATGGCAGATACGAAATATTATTTCTTAATTCTAAATCACAAATTCTGGACCATACTATTTGGGGGGATAGAAAATAAAATGCAACACTCTTTTATTTCATTTTTTTTTTTTTAAATTAAATCTTCTACAATCAGAAATTCTTCCTTTCAAGCCTCTCTGTATATATAAATTATATTTTAATAGAATATGAGTACACATAGTATTACATTTGTATTATGCAGCATTGGAAACCATGCAAGAGGCTAATATAGAAACAATACACTAATCTTATAGAAAGGTGTGGCTTTAAGGAACCTCCCAAGCTAAGGTATGTGCAGCCTCCTTGCCAGTCGTATAACAAATCACAGGGTTCTTTAAATAATACGTCCACAGAAGTTATATCCTATTCTTTGTTTCATCTGTATAAAAAGACAAACTAATCACATGAACTTGACTTCCCTCCTCATGATTAATTATTCCAATACCGCTTCCAGCCAGGAATAAAAACAAATTTGTGTCCAATTTTGTTGTCAGTCACCAGT